>NC_092032.1:20681414-20697541 GCF_042242105.1 Pempheris klunzingeri | reverse complement strand
CACACACACACACACACACACTGGTCTATCTGTTCCTGTTTAGCCTTCAGCTCAGTACAGCCCCACAGGGAGGGAAAACACCCACAATCCCACAGGAGGGACTGACCCTGTGCAAGGTTGTGTGTGTGTGAGTGAGACAGTGTGTGTGTGTGTGAGACAGTGTGTGTGTGAGACAGTGTGTGTGTGTGTGAGACAGTGTGTGTCAGTAGATCCCACTTGGTTAAATGGGCTCATTATTTTCTGTTTGATTACAAAAACCTGACACTTTCTCAGTAAAAACCATCGTTTGCAACACGAACACAGTTTGTATCTGAAGTTTAAGCATTAATCTAAGAACGTTACGTTAAAAATGCTCGTCATTAATCTGGATTTCTAATTTCTATTTGTGGATTTTACTGTTATTTCTTCTATATAATACAATATTTCCTACGATCATCACACAGCCGTGGATTGCTGGGGGTCATTTTATAGTTTTCTCTGAAATGGAGCCGTTGATGTTGTAACGGCTGATGCTCTGGTTGTCTGTCGTGCTGTTTCGACCCTTATCGTACGTCTTGCAGCTGTTTCCAGGTAGTTTTTAGCTCGCTGGGCGCCGTGTGTCTGTTTCATGTGAGCTAGAGATGTTAGCATCTATTTCCTGGTGTAAACTCTGTTATGATGCATGTTCAGGGAGCTTCTTGGTAATGATCACTAGCACGGAGCAGTATGGAGGGGAATGTAAAGTGTGTGTTGGAGAGCCAACTAAAACGGTCCTGGTCTGATTTCTTTTATTTCCTTTACAGCAGGGACTTTTAACCTGTTGTTCGGTTTCATGCTGCTAGAGGGCGCTGTTTACTCCTGTACTATCTGGTATGTTACACACTACTCACAGAAAGTTTGGGATATTACAGGTGAAATTTCAGGATGAACCTAAAATGCATTCTCACCTTTCCAGGTGAACTTAATGTGACCTTCTCTAAACCTTTGAATGCACATGTCCAACTGTTCAGTGTCTCAGTACTTTCTGCACCAGCTGCTGTTCTCTAACAAGAAGCTTAACAGCAACATTCACAACAGGTTTGATCCATGAATCCACCAATACATTTCCTGCTTCAGGTAGAATTGGTATTTAAACAGTCCTCCTCATCCTGCTGTTCACATTCTGACATCATGAGACCAAGACGACACCTAACAGTTGATCAGCAGCACCTCAACACTGGAGGCTTCAAACAGGAAGTCCTCAGACGGAGGTGTTCACTGAGCTTAGAGGGTCACAGAGTGTCATCAGGAGGTTGGAACAGTGATACAGAGACTGGAAGAGTCACAGAAAGGAGAGGAGTGGACGTCCTTTGGCCACGTCCCAATTTATTGAGACACTGAACATGTTTTGTTGTGGTATACCTACCACTGTTGGTAGATTTTCTTTAAATAAACTGTTTAAGATGAAGAAATCACCAGTGCATGCTTCTACTTAAATGCCCTACTTTCATGATATAATATCACTGTAGCATTCACTTTTTACATTTTCCATATATTTCACCTGAAAGTCAAATATCCCTAACTTTAGTGAGCAGTAGTGTGTGTGTGTGTGTGTTTCTGTCAGAGAGCCAGATAGGAGGGATGTGTTAACACATGAGGGCCTGGAGCTGTTGGATGAACTCCACAAACTATACATTTCCTCTGTAAGGCTTTCTTTAAGGTGGTCAGAAGAACAGCTGTAGCTACGCTGTCTGTACGTCTTCCCTGTTCCCCGTGTCTGTTAGACAGCCGATCTTTCTGTAATAAACCTATTTTTAACCAACAAGCCGTTGTCAGCGGACGTTTTCCTTTCATCAGCACCCGAGGAGTCACGCCACTCTCCATCTGTGGAATAAAAATGTGATTCCACCGAGAGGTTACAGCGGGTGTTTTTCTGAGGAGACTGACCTTAATAACGTGTGACTGTCAGAAATATAAAGCTGACTGTCCCTTTAAGAGAGTACAGTTAGATTTTTGGCAAGCAGACAGATGGGGAAGCTCCATTTAACATATGCTGAGGAACTCAGGCACCCCCTGTGTGTGTGTGTGTGTGTGTGTGTGTGTGTGTGTGTGTGTGTGGCAGGGTTACATAACCAAGTAAACAAGTCAGCACAAACAAACACAGTCTCACTTCAGTGCCTTGCTCAGGGGCAGCGATGCGGTTCAGACAGGACAGCCTGTGTGTCCCGAGCCAATTAGTAGATCTACTGATTCCTCCGGATCACATCATTCCCACGTGATGACTTCCTGCTTTTCTCTTTATCGTATCGTCGCATCAGCTAAAATGGACGTCCTTCGGTCTCCTTGACAACCGTTTATCCCATTTATCCTGCTGAAGACGGGATGGCAGGTCCACGGACGCCTCTGCTCCACTGGGCCGTGGACGAACGGTGAACTGTTAGGGCTCAGTCACAGTTTGCTCTACATTGAAGACCAGATGGAGGAAGAGACCAGAGGTGTCCCATCGCAGCACAATCAGACATTTCAGGCTGCAGCTTTCCGGATGGACGCGTGGTCGCCGTGACGACCAGTCAGCCCAAACATGGCTCCGCACACCTCCACATGGCCTCCGCCCGGCCAGGCCGACGCTGCCACTACGTTTACTGATGTAGAAATAATCAGAAGGAACTGTAACGACGTGCTCGGCACATTCAGATGAAACTAAAACTACAGTGCAACAACGTTTTTAAGAAATCGTGCTGAAGTCACTTTTTTCGATCTAATGAGTGCGAGTGGAGAGAGAAGATGATGTAAGGAAACAATAACTATTATATAGTATATAAACTAGTATCCGGTCTTTATGGGTGCTCCCCAAATCTACATGGAGGCGGACCGTTGTGAATCCTTCAGTTAATCAATAAAACAATGAATAATTTAGTGGAGATAATAATCAATGCTGATTAATATCAGGCTGTGCTGCAGAACTTTTAATCAAACTGGTTGTCAAGGTGGTGAGGAGGAGGAGGAGGAGGAAGAAGGAAGAAGAGAGAGAATAAAACTACAATAAAGCCAGAAAAGCAGCAAAAAAGGAGTTTGAATCATTTTCAACAGAAACAATAAATCCCTCAAACAGCTGTTAGTGTTTGAAATGAGGTCGCTTACAGTGATACACGTGCATACAGGAAGTAAAAGACGCTTTATTCCTCACTACTTCCTGTCTTCCTGTCTGTGGAGGCCTGTTGCCTCCTACTAAAACATGGACTTTCCTTCCTATAGGCTCAGAGACAACTGCTTTCTGTAGCTTTTGGCATTTGTCGGGGACTATTTTCTGCAGCGGATGAATCCACATTTGGTGGTCTAGTGAACATTTGGGGCAGCAGGATGGTGTGTGTGTGTGTGTGTTTCTGGACAACACTGGAGCTCTGGGGCTCAGAGGAAGAAGATAAAAAGGTGGCGTCGTCTTTTCCTCGGATCTGTTGACAATAAGAAGAGTGAAGGCGACGGGGGAATAAAGGAAAAGGACGTGAGGATGAAGAGAGAAACTAAACAGACGGGTTTTCAGCAGCAGCTTCAAGTGTCATCCTCAATCTGCTCTGACACACACACACACACACACACACACACACACACACACACACACACACACACACACACACACACACACACACACACACACACACACACACACAGTCAGGCAGCATTACATCATGAGTTGGGCTTCATGATACAAGCAGGCAGCGTTGGTGAGGATGATGTGGTGACGCGAACCCGCATCCAGCCAGAGATGGATGCAGACGAGCGTGCAGAGTCAAGGTAGTGTGCAAAAGCAATCTGCTGCCGGGCCGCGTCCTACCCAGCATGCTCCGGGAGACACCGGGCGCCGAAAACCTGTCTGAGAACACAGGCCGTGACGCTTGACTCACAAACCACGAGGGGAAAGCGCTGGAAAAACACGTCCCCTAACTTGAGTCGACAAAGTCTAGGTTTTCAGAAAGAATGAGCAGATGGGATTCAGCACCTCTCTGATGTGTTCATGCTCCTCACGGGTTAAACCGGTGCCTGTGCAGGCAGGAGGACATTTGTACAGTCATCCCATAACTACGTTCTCCTCCAGGGTTGAGTGCAGCTTAATGCCTGCTAGCTGATCTCACAGACATGTAATCGGCTCCTGCAAACATCCTCAACCAGAATCTTTGAACTCCGAGGCGACGCAGATTTCTGGAGACATCGCGCTCACAGGAGTGCATCCAGTCGGGGGTTTGTATCACGGTGTGACGTTACAGAGCGGCGACACATCCTGTCGTTACTCGCACTAGTAAACACAACGATGGGAGCGCTGAAGCCGATGCTCGTGCCAACTTGCACAACTGAACACCAGAAGCAAGTAACAGACACAATTCCAGACTTTAACAGGTAGTCCACCTGTCTCGCCGCCTTTTCTCCACCTCCGTCCGTGTCTCCGCAGCGTGGCCTCTGGGATCATCGGCTCCGGCTCCATGTTTGATTCACCTCTCGGGAGGCCAGAGCGCTCGGCCAACAGTGTCTGTTCGTGTCTCCGCTCTGACTTTGGATGTGATTCGCTTGTGGGAAAATTTCGGATGCGTTTGTAGTGTCTGATATGTGCTTTTAGTGAGTATAAATATGAATGTGGTGTTTGGTATGTGCCTTTAGGGCATATGATGTTGGTAGTGGTCAGTGTTTCTCTGTTTTGGATCTGTGATCAATTACCTGGAGACGAGAGGCTGGGAATTGCTTGACCTGGCCAGGGGAGATCTGACCTTTGCTCCCCCTCACTAGATACTGGGGGATGGTGTCCTTCTAATATATCCTTGTACCCCTAAAACAAAGACTAGACCTGTCATATGGATGAAAACCAGATGTTGGGATGGATGGTCAAGGGGGTATAAAGAAGTGACCAGAGAGGTGGCTCGAGGAAGACGAGGACAGAGAGACAGCAGATTCGGCCGGGGGTTACACTGTCTGTTCCTACAATTGGCTGAACGTCTTCTCAGGCCTCCATGGTGCCTGTTAGACAACTGACCTTTTTGTAATAAACCTATTTTATTCACTAAGTCGTTGTCAGCGGAAGTTTCCTTTCATCAACTGCACATCATCATCATCAGAGAAGATACGACACGTTCCCGAGAAAATGAATCCAGCAGTCAAACAGAGGAACAACCAAAGTGACTGAAAAAGAAAAACGATCCCTTTGACAGAGGAGGAGGTAAAGACGGTGAAGAGCGAGGGATTAAAAAAGCTGAAATAAAACCATCACAACAGATTCAGTATTAAATTTTTTTCTTGTTTATTACAGGAGGCTTTTGTTTTATATACAGAGACATGTATTTGCAAAATACTAAAAAGTATTTCAACTCAAAGTACTAAAAAGTATATATATATTTATATATATTCATATTATAACCGTCGTGAGTATTATTATTGTCTCTAAAACACCAAGGTGGGGTCACTGAGGCACGGCTTTCGCCTCCTTTACACCGAGGTTTCACCGGCGACACTTTTTGCCAATGGTTGTAGAGCGAGAGCACGACTGAGGTCGGAGGGAAACCTTGTACTTTCTCATTTCTAGATGTTTTGGAAATATACGTTAAAAATATGGAAACATTTAAAACTTCTGCCCACTCGGTGACGGCGAGAAAAACGCTCGAATTTGAGCGCTGGATTGTGGTCTTCTCTATTTTGTTGTAAAATTTAAGCTTTTTAAAATAATTTCTTTATTTCTTATTAATAATAATAATAAGTTACAAGGTTTTCACCCTCCAACTGTGATGCGTGTCGTCTTGACGTTTTCCAGCAATAACACAATAACATAAGAAACCTCTTATCTCCAACTTAGTGGTTTATATTTCCAGCGTGGTGTATTTTTGTCAAACGCCTCGTTTTGTCTTATCGACATTAACAAAGACAGAAATGTTCCCAAATTTGGCTGAATTCACGAGATTCACGAGATATCAGGAGGGGAAACATTCAACCTTTTCTCCCCTCCGTTCCTGAAAAAGGCAACTTTCTCGAGATATGAGGTTTCTGGGGGGCTGATATGAAGCCGGACGCTTGGCAAAACCAGCTTGACAACCGTTGTGAAACCAGTTGCGGTGTAAACGGGGCGACGGTGGTTTAAGCAGTGAGAGGATGCCTGGAAAAACCAAATCCATGACGACGAGAAAAGTAAAAACATCATCGTTATTATTATCCTCATACTGTAAATAAGATACAGCATCACTCACTGCCTGTTTACATAACTGTTGTATTGCATTTATCACACAGTTAATAGTAACAATAGTAATAATAATGAACAATGAAACCACTTGTTTTCTGTGCATTTCCTCCGTGTTGGTACGTCGATGTTTGTCGTTCTGTTTCGAAGATGACAAAGCAGCTTTTGGTTTTAAAACAGGGAAAAGAAGGCAGGAAGGAGCAGAGATTCTCAGTCTCAGAGTTTGTGTTTTAACACCCCCCTCCGATCTTAATATGGACTCTTCCAAACCTCTTGGTAGCACCACATGGACTGACCCACAGCTCAGAGCAAAGGTGGTCATTTTCCTCCAAGATATGAGCTTACAATTTTTCTTTAACGAGATTTTCTGAACAGAACTGAACTGATAGATTGTTTATCTCCTTTCCTGCTCAGACACGTGGGGGCGGGGGGGTTCCAGCTTTTTTCAATCTGTCTTTCCTACCTAGTACAGTCAGTACAGAATGAGGTTCCGCCTCAGAGAGCTGATGCAGGTCTTGGTTTTAATGCTTCAGTGTTGGTTTCACACAGAATCACGTGAACACACTTGGAGCTTTCTACCAGTTAATCATCTTGATACTGACAGTAAATGTTTGCCTGTGTTTTTGTGCTCAGTGTAAACCGGAGTGTGAGGTCTACGTTCACTAAAGTTCACTGTCAGGGCAACTTTGTGCATTTTGTTCCTCTTCAGTTGCTCTAGTACTGATGTTGTTGCTGTATTTAGAGCCAGGTGGCCTCTCACAGCACTGCAACAGCAAAGCCCCTTCAGCCCAAAGAGCACTGGACCACCAGTGCAGGGCCCCTCTGTAGAGGAGGCCTCTGGAAGAGGGCTGACAGAATAAAATGCACTTTTTCCTGCAGACTTTGGTGAATCTAAACCTTTTTGTCCTTTTGTGAAAGTTAAAAATGGAGAACTAAATCAGCCAATCAGCTCTCTGTGCCGTTTGTTCGACAGCTTTATAAGGAAGAGTCACAGCCGCGATGGAGGGGGGGGGGGCAGTGGGGGACCGTGAACCTCGTTCAATATCAAAAAGCATAAGAATCATTTCATCAATCAACCAACCAAATGTTAAACCAATCGAATAATCATTCAACCTGAAATCAGAGAATCAACCAGTTCGTCAATCAAGCACAATATCAATCAACCAATGGGAAAGCATGGCTTGGAGTGTTGGGGTTCGTATGTAGCAGGCACACTCTGGGTCTATTGCTACTGAAAACAGCCCTTCAGCACAACTGCAACCTGAAATACGCCTCGCAGCAGAGTTCAGCAGTGTCTTAAGTATTTACCTAGTTTATATGGTTATCTATTCTCAATAGAATCTAGTAGAAATAGAGTCCAGACGGTGCCAGTAAAATTGTTTTTTGTTTTTTTTTTCTTTTTCCTTTTTTAAATTAGTCTAGTAAAGCGTTTAGTAAAGATCCCTTGGGTGACCACGACAACAGAGACGGAGAGAGAGAGAGAGAGAGAGAGAGAGGTTGTTCGAAATATTGAGATCAAAGCAGACTGAACAAACGCTGTACACACACTTTGACACTTCATCTTAATAAAAACAAGCGGCAATACTGCTTCACAGCAACTTCATGCTGACGTATGAACCCGTGTGTGTCTGTGAAACCACAATAACGCCATCAGTGCTGCATCGGGGGAAAACCGGATGCTCCAAGTGTTACTGTGCATTTTCAGTATTTCTCCTAGACATTACTCCACGGATTCATACAGTGAGAGAAAGCTTCTGTAAAGTCACGTGTTACCTAAGAACTCACTTCCAAGGTATCGGCAAACCGTTATTGCTAGACGCGGTTTGTTTTTTTGTTTTTTTTTTGTTTCTCTGTGCAAAATGGATAAAGAGTCGTCTCGCTCGGCCTCCACTTCTCCTCCAGGACGCAGCTAAAACGTGCAAAAATAATAATAATAATAATAATAATAAAAAAAACAATCTTAGATACAAGAAAGCAGTCAACCTGAAAACAAAGTCAATAAATAATAAATAAATAATACAGTGATTAGATTTGAAGAGTCTCCTTCCAAAGTGAGATACACTTAAGGGGAAAATACTTTAATGAGTAGATTACTCATGTAAGAGGCTAAATTAATTGTGTCTTCATCCCATTTGTCAAGTCATCCAAACCTCCCATTTTATTTTCTTCTATCAATCAGAATTTAGAGATTTATTTCCCCACGTTTCAAATGAAACTCTTCATATCGTTTAGCGGAAACAGGACGCACAAAAGCTTTTAGCATCGTCGCACCAGTGTTCTGGAAAAACCTGCTCAGCTGCAGCCGTTTTTGAATTTCACCTCCAGGTATTTACATTCATCCAAAGACAGTAACCATAACTTTACAGATGTTTTCCTGAAGTATTCGGGCTAAACAACCATTCAGCAAACTGTCCTGTCCTTCAGTAGTTTGTCTTTGATTACTGATCTCCCTTGCTTCCCCTTTTCAGCAGCTGACCGACCCGTTGTCTCTACACTGGCCACCAGCCGCTGCGAAACAGCTTCATGTTTTAAGCCGAGGCTTTTCCAAGACACCGACGACTGATCGAGCGTCAAACCGTGACGATCAGGTGCGACCGTTCTTTAAAATTAAACAGGGTGAAATCCCGATGCTGATGTGCTGAGTTGATTGTCGCACTCCGGTCGGGGCTGGTGAGCACCGCGAAGATCTTAAGCCCATCGAGCCTCGAAGAATTTGGTTTAAGATCTTGTGTGTGCTGAGCCAAACTCAGACCAGACGGATAGATGATGAAAGTGGGTGATTTGTCAAAAAAAGTCAGCAACAATTAGTTTGGACAACAAATATGAAGTAAATGTAGGTGATTCCAACCAACAAGAGCACATGACACGTCCTGCATGGATCCATCTTTGTTCAGTTGGTAAAATGTGGAGAAGATACAAAGACTTTGTATTATTTGCATCTTCCTGAGGTGTTAACGCCTTTGCATATCATGATATGAATGTCATTTCATAAATAGATGTGTGATATTCTTCCTAAAAACTTTCTTTAAATAGAATATTAAATTCACTTGAACACTTTGCACCAAAATGCTGGTTCTGTTTTTTGAGCGTTTCATTTCAGCATATCTGAAAACTTTATTTTTGACAAATCATATGTCGTTGATCAATAATCTATCAGCCTGGACAACAAGCCAGAGACCTCTACTTTCCTCCTCGTGCACATGCTCATGTCGTAATGTTGCAGGAATATTTGTTCGTCATGTGACAGGAAGGCAAAATACGTCTTCGTTAAATTGGGACTTTTAGACAAATCACCCACCGGCCAACACGGTGACGGAAATGAGGATGTTCGCCACCAGGGCAAAACACATGTTGAAAGAGTCCGGGACCGTGTAGAAAATCTCATTGTGCACTTATACTTTTTGGTGGTATCTCAAAGGTTCTTAGAGGAAAAAGAATACATCCCAGGCCCTTTTGTCCGTGTGTCTTTGCCCAGGCGTGATAAAGTGACAGCACATGTAAACTCAAAAGTGCAAAACTGCCAACAAAAACAGATGAAGTTGCTTCTCAGGTTTCTGAGTTAGTTTTTTTCCTGACTGCACCCTCTCCTGTCATCTATTACAACGTGGTAGTTCAGCCACTTTCTCATAGCTAGTGCCACTCCAAAGTCGAAAGAGAGAGACTTCTTATTTTTTTCTTCAACTTACTCTATAAAATATAAAAAATAGTAATAATCGTACCGCTATTAAAAGACTGGTAACATCAACAAAGTTATACTTTTACTACGAAAACATTTTTTAATTCACGTGTCATCATTTTCCCTCCTCTCTCGGGTCTCAGTCAGTCAGAAAGCCGTCGACTGTTAACGCGTCGAGAAACACCACCGGGAACACCGTCACTCTTACTCTGAGAATATTGATCAACTGCGGGAAGGCACAAACCCCCCCAGGCCAATAAATGATGGATACATCTGATATAGTTGTTCTGACTCCTCTGGCCCCCTGTAGCTGAGGTCGAAAGTCAGTCAGTGTTACGAACCCTCGGCTCCGGTGGACATGAGAGACCTAAGAGGTCAGAGGGATCTACGCTTCTGACTTTTACTCCAACAAAGGCAGAGTTGACTTGGCAGACAGGGTTTCCCTCTCTGTTATTGCAGTTTTTCTGCTTCCCTTTAAGAAACTCCCAAAACACTGTTGAGCTGAGTCCAGGAATCTCCATGGGGAACAGGAAATAATATTAAAGGTAGTAAATATTCCACTTGGTTTGTTGCTGCACTCGACCCCTCTTGCAGTTCCTCGCTCATAGCTTCTCTTTGCCGCCACCTCAGCGTTCCTCAGCTATGGTACATTCAGTAAACAAAAGAACAAACAGGCTAACCCAAAACGAGGATATCCTCGTTTGTTAATTTTTTTGCTTTTTGGTTCCCGCTATGGTACCGTTTCCTGCTGTCTGTCAGGGTCGATCGCCGACGGCGATTGTTCCCTTGGTTCACTGCCTGCTGTGTCGACAGTGATTGTTTCTGTCTTGTCAGCGAGCGGGTGAAAGATCTCTGATGTCGCTCGTGTCACACTGTCGTAGGACGGTGGGGATGAGGTGGAGGAAATTGTCTCAGAGCGCTCCATACCCAACAAACTTGAGCCATAGTTTTCCCTCATCATGGCGGCAATCAGCCCTTCTTTCTCAGGTGCATCCTCCCCAAACACCAGCTCGCCGCCTTCTTCACCTTCACCTCCTGCATGCCGAGGCGTGGTGATCTGGCGGTACAAGTAGGAGGCGGCCTTCATCTGCCGCCTCACCAGGTGTCTGCGGTAACACCGCTGGATGACGGTTGCAGAAACTTCTTCCTGTTTGCGCCTCAGAGTTGTCGTGATTGGCTCATAGGAGATCTTGGACGGGTTGGCCATCATGAACTTCTCCTCCATCTGCTGCTTGAGGGCGTCCATCTCACCCGACTCGCCCAGGACGCGCTTGGTGAAGGCAAAGAGGATGTCCAGGCAGTGGATCTTGTCCCCACTGACCATGGGCAGGTCCATTGAGATCAGTTTGATCTTGTTGGGCTTGCTGATGCGCAGCGGCTCTGACAACGAGTCGGCAAAGTCTGACAGCTTGGCGTACTCGATGAACTGCGTAGCCTCTGGGTCAAACTTCTCCCAAACCTCGTAGAACATCTCAAAGTCATCCTCACTCAGTGGCTCGGTGCTCTCCTCTGTGGCCACGCTGAAGTTCTCTAGGATGATGGCGATGTACATGTTCACCACAATGAGGAAGGAGATGATGATGTAGGTAACGAAGAAGGTGATGCCCACCGACGGGTTCCCACAGTTCCCCCGAACGGTGGTGCCAGTGTGGGGGATGTTGGGATTGCACTCCTCGGGGGAGTTGTTGAGGATGGGGCTGAGCAGACTGTCCCATCCAGCGGACGTGGTGATCTGGAACAAGCAGATCATGCTGTTCCCGAATGTCTCAAAGTTGAACATATCATCAATTCCCGCCTGCCGCTTCACGTAGGCAAAGTTAGCCATGCCGAAAATGGCGTAGATGAACATGACCAGGAAGAGGAGGAGCCCAATGTTGAAGAGAGCAGGAAGGGACATCATGAGGGCGAACAGTAACGTCCGGATACCCTTCGCGCCTCTGATGAGACGCAGAATCCGTCCGATGCGGGCCAGTCGAATTACTCTGAACAGTGTTGGTGACACAAAGTACTTCTCAATGATGTCAGCAAGAACGATACCTGAAAAACAGATGAGAAGAAAAACAGTTCATCCATGTAGTCGTCCATATTTTACTTATTAGCATCCACATGCACGGAAAGAAGTATTAATTTCTGCACATGTCTGAAACCAGAAGCCAGAAGTTTTCTGAAAACACAACCGTGAAATTCCCGTTTTGTATTGTTTAAAAAAATCTTAACATTAAACTTAAACCTGTCAAACTTATGTTTCTTAAACGACGCAAAGCTTTATAAGCCAACACAGCTCTGAGATTACTAGCACTTTAGCCTCTTGGTCATTTAGCTCATTTATTGGTGATTAGGGTCTTGGTCCAATCCATTTATTTATCACAACAATAATCACAATCACTTTGACCTTTTGTCAGATTATAAGGAGACACCCTGCAGGATCTGGATTTTTCTGTCTCCTAAAATCGATTGGAGCTGACGACTATTAGTTGACCAAGAGTTTCTTTTATTTGAGGACGTTCCTGTGAGTTACATCATCTAAAAGCTCTCAGTTTGGGTACTTGAGTCTTGGTGTGGCAGGTCTGCTGTGATTACAGCCTGAGTAATTGGTTCTGGAGGGCTGAGCCGTCTTTTCCCCTCCAACAGCAAGTCAAACTGTGTAATTCATCCATCTTTTCCTTGTTATCCGGGAATGATAAACTCAAAGACTAGCTGGCCTGTCATCACCACACACACACACACACACACACACACACACACACACACACACACACACACACACACACACACACACACACACACACACACACACACACACACACACCTCTATCTTTCACCTGTCTTCCTGAACTGAGTTATAGGTGATGGAAGGGATGAGCAGGGGGGAGTCAAGAGGGAATCACCGTCACATCATACATCAACTCAACTACCCCCCCTGCCCCCCCCCCCTGCCCCCCCCATCCTGACATCTCTCTCTCTCTCTCTGTCTGACTCTGACACACACACACACACACACACACACACACACACACACACAGCTGATGTAACAGGTCAATCATGTTTGATTTGTCTCCAGGGACCGCCCTCTGGCAGCTCTGATTGCCGCTGTTACCTTCACCTCCCCCAGGCAGCCTCCTCTGAGCGTGCACGCAACACACATCCACACACATGCACACACACACACACACACACACACACACACACACACACACACACACACACACACACACACACACACACACACACACGGGCACACACTTAATTACACACACACACACACACACACACACACACACACATAATCTTGTCTCAACAGTGATAGCTAAATTACCTGCTTATGTTGCTCTGTGCTGCCTCTGTAGACTGTTCTGTCGTGTGTGTGTGTGTGTGTGTGTGTGTGTGTGTGTGTGTGTGTGTGTGTGTGTGTGTGTGTGTGTGTGTGTCACTGTATATGACCATACAGGACCTTGGTGCAGGGTAAAACATCAAGGCCACCTGGTCAGTCAGTTTGTTGATAGATAATTGTCAGGTAGACATTACATTGCTTCCTGCTGCACACACACACACACACACACACACACACACACACACACACACACACACACACACACACACGTATGCACGTTTGACTCATGGATCCTCAGTAATTTAGACACAAAGAAGTGTTGGTACTCATGGGCAGCAGCAGCAGCAGCAGCAGCAGCAGCTCTATCACACTGTGTCCCTGTGATCGGTGCGTCCTGCCTGCTGTGTATTGATTGTTCGACGCGTCTGGTGTGTGTTGGGGTGTGAAGTGTCACCCGTCAAATGATGCGCCGTGGCACTGTGACAACAAATATGTGTGTTTGAGCAACAACTGTCCCCGAATGTTCATTGTCCGACTAGTAAAAGACTAGAGACGTTCTCTGAGGTGACAGAAACACGTCGAGTTATTATTCAGTGACACAACAAACAGCTGCTGAATGACGCAAATGTTAAAATTCAAACTCAGAAACATGTTCCACATAAACTTTATCCACTTTGAACGAGTGAAAAAAGCCGAGATTAAAAGGGACACACACACATCCTCCCTGTCAGCTGACGTCGGATCATATTGCTCTATTTTCATATCGCATCGTCGTCTTTTCTATCTCAACACAGAATCACTTATTATTCTTTATAATTCACTTTTGCTTATTTTCTCCTGTTGTTTTCTTTGTCTTGTTTCTAGTACTGCTTGTTTTGCCTCTGTTGCTGCTTTAACATGTCAATTTCCCCCTATGGGGGATCAATAAAGAAAAGTCTAAGTCTAATGGTGCTTTTCCATCACACACTTTCAGCTCGACTCGACTCGGTTTGGTTGGTTTTCCATTACAGTAGCGTACCTCCTCATAGTGGGGGGGTCGTCATAGCAACGCGGCCCGAAACTCCGGTGGCGTCATTGGTATGTGACACAAACACAACTGAGGACCTGGAGCGTTTGGTTCCCAGGAATATCACACTGTGGCCCGGTCTGTTTCCAGGGTTTAAAAACAGAGGGTTTGATTCGCTCTCGTGACTCATCCAGTGACGTCACTCCCTGATTGGCCAATCGGTGGCCTGCAGTCTGGTGACGTCACTTTTTCAGCTCGACTCAGCTCATGGCCGAGTGCCAGGTACTAGTGGAAAACCAGAAAGACCGAGTGGAGTGGAGTGGAAAAGCGCCATAAGTCTAATGTCTAAATGTCCCATATCATTATTCCCTAACAGTTATTTTATTATTTTCTAGACTCTCAGTACGACATGAGGACACTTTGCCCAAAGACATTTTGGTCTGAAGAAAAAATAAAGTAATAAATAAAAAAGCTAAATGCAAATCCTTTTTTTTAAATAGCTCACTATTGTTGCACAGCACCTGTAAAGCAGGATCTGAGTCTTGATCTTAATAAGTAAACTTTACTGCTTCTCAACGGTTGCGTGTCCTTTTTGAATGAAACTCTTTCAGTCTGACGTTTTGTTGGCTCCTTATTTGGAGCTTTTCCACGTCTTTGCACTCACCGACGATGGAGAGGATGACGACCACGAAGTCGAAGATGTTCCAGCCGACGGTGAAGAAGTAGCATCGCAGCGCCACGATCTTGATGAGGCACTCGAGGGTGAAGACGATGATGAAGGCCAGGTTGATTTTGTTCAGGATGTACTCCATCTGAGGCGACTGCTCGTCCGTCTCCACCATCATGGTGATCATGTTGAAGAGGATCAGCACCATGATGATGATGTCGAACGCCTGCTTCCCCGCCAGGTCGAAGAAGAAGCCCTGCAGCGAGTTCTGGAGACAGAAACAGGTTCGTTTGGCTTCCGTCGATTAATCAGCCTTCATTTCACGTTTGTTCCTCGTTTTTGGCTTTACAATATTGGTTCATCACCCATCAAACCACACGGTCAGCTTACAGTAGAGACAGGCCTGTGTTCATCTATCCGGCTCTTCAGAGAGCACAGCAACATATTACCATCTTATATCTTTTGCTAATTGAATCTGTATTAGACTATTTTAGTAAGAAGGATGACTGTTTACTGATCTACTGTTTTAATTACTTTTTTTGCTTCCTGCACAGATCATTTACAGTAAAAGTCTTCCAGTCCTCAATCATCTCTGTGGCTTAACTACGATGGAAAAAACAGCAAAGTAGACTTGCGTACAACAAAGATTTTGAATGAATGAATGAATCTTAGTGACAATACCAACATCACCATGACTATGTGATCTTTAATGACCTTTTTAAACCGTTTTCATTGGTTTATTTTTCATTCTAATTATTTGATTGTACTTTTAAAACCTCCCCATGCTGAGTCAACATGTTCTAAAATGTGCTCCATGGACAAATTAACCTAATTTGATTTGCCAAGTTAGCAAACAGGCTAGTTTAGGGTTAAAGCTGAAACGCTTCCACGTTTCCATCGTTGTGGACGACAACAAAAGATCACTGCCACTAATTTTGGACTAAAACAGAATAAATATCCTGAGGCGTGCTGTGTGTTGCTACCAGAGGTCTTGGGATGGGCTTCTGAGGTTTCTTGGATCCAAGTTTCTTCATGGCATTGTAGTACTTCTTCTGCTCCTCCGTCATGAAGATGTCCTGTCCTCCTAAGTAAACGAACCCAGCAGCAGCTCCGTTATTTTCACCAAACAGGCTCTCACTCATCTATTCTTCAAAAAATAACTAGATTTCATAGAAACGTGGGCTTTAAAATAAACAAGCGGACATAAAGATGTATTTATTATTTATTGGGGTACTTATCTTTCGTTTCTGCTGGTTGAAGTTATCGATGATGACACCG
>NC_092032.1:20648914-20676414 GCF_042242105.1 Pempheris klunzingeri | reverse complement strand
GAAATTAAGACGAAGACAGCAAATGGACGGAGCGAAAGAAAAGACGAGATCAACGGAGCGAGGGAGGGGGGGGAGGCAGAAAAGTCAATCCTCCTACGGTTTGTGGAGGAGACGCTCGCTTTTAATTTGCTCTGAAGTTGTCGTGCAGGAGAGGATTTTTCACTTTGTGCCTCCATCTCATCACTCGCTTCCTGTAAATGCTTCATACGGCCGCCGCAGTGACAGATTTGTTCTTCATCTTCATCTGCAGCTTCACCGGCCTCAGCTCGGGAGGCTGTGAGAGGGTGCGACCGACCGACGGTCCGAGCGACTGGGGGAAATCTAGAGCTTTTTAAAAACCTCGGAGGAAGGAGGCGTGTGGAAGAGTTCAAGAGAACAGTGTGTTGAGTGACCACACTTGTTTTGTGTTGCAGCCCAGCCCACGCTGCACACGAAGCACCGGGGGTGACTCTAAGTGTCTAAAAGCCACTTTAACGGCACCTAATGAATCACAAAACCTCTCCTCTCTCCTCACTGCCTGACAAACACAAGTGGCCAACAGACTTCTAATGATTCACAGGCTTTTAAAAAGTGCTGCTGCAAAGTTCTATATGAAGTATAAGATGATGATTGAAAGACTTTTATTTTGGTGGACTTTCTGATACTGGCTGTGCCGATATATTGTCCAATATTAGCTCATCACAGATACACCAACACCAGCATATGTTACGGCTGATGAGCTTCAAGAAATCACAGAGAGAGAGACTGAAGAGTGATCAGGAACTTTTCTCTCTCCGTCCCGGCTTTTAAAACTCCTTCCTGTTCAGCTGGATGCTGCGATGCGAACAAAACAAACTCTGAGGCTCAAAAACTGTATTTTATAAGCTAAAAAAATGGAAAGGTGAGATCAGAATTAGTCACAAGAGTAAATTAACGATCAGTGAATTTACTTACTGGTTAATTTAGTATTAAAGTATTTGTTTGTGCCGCGTCATTAGCACCATATCAACATAACAATCAGGTCATTGTTGCTTCTTATTGAGTCCCAAACATTTTCTCTAAATCAGTGATAAAATCTTAAATCTAGGCTGCATTCGAATGAGCGATGATTGTGAAAGTGCTCCTGCTGCACCAGGACGTTGTTGCCTAATTGTTCTCTCACCACTTGCAGCAGAGCCAGGTATCCGGCCCCCACGTTGTCAAAGTTGACCTTGACTTTGGTCCAGTAGTACAGCGAGGTGTCGTTGAGCGCCTCGCACTCCGACTTGTTGTTGATGAAGGAGGATTCGTAGATGTGGCCCGTGCGGTTGACGCAGCGGCCGAACTTCCCGGCGAACAGGTTGACGCCCATGATGCTGAAGATGAGCCAGAAGATGAGACAGACCAGCAGCACGTTCATGATGGAGGGAATCGCCCCGATCAGAGCGTTCACCACCACCTGGGCCGACGGAAACAGGAAAGGTCACACACATACAAACACAGAACTCCTTACATGAGTGGATTTATCATCTCAGCCAGCGTCTCTGCAGGAAACAGCGGGGTTTTGGTTCTGCTGCTGGTCAGCTTTAACATTTAGGTGACGCCGAAATCTTCTGAACGTGCCTTCATTGATTTATTGGACGTCTGAGCACATTATCACTCTTTCAAAGAGACTGACAGCTGGGAACAAGACGCTGGGTTAAAGACGAGCAAATACCAGTATCTAAAGTACTAGATACTGAGTCAACTACATCTCCCATGGTGCATTTCGGTATGTAACATCCAATCACAGAGCTTTAAATTCTGTCGTGCACTGCCAAAGCTAAAGATGGTGTCATCTGCTACTTATAATACTTTACTTTCAGATTCAAGGTCAGTTTTTCATAAATTTAATAACTATGGCGACGACTTTTGTTCCCAGCTGAATCAATAAATCAAAACTTAGTCATGATTTGAGAATGGTTCGATCACCCAGGACACAAAATGATTAATGAAATAACACAATTTGAAGAGGGGAAAAACACATCCCGGTGGACCACCTGACCCACCTGGACGTGTTCCTTTAACCTCAGCATGAATGGTATGCAGCCACACACGACACAGCGTGAAGACAGACACAGTTCTAACAGTCAGCGGTGCATTGTGGGGTTGAGGCGGGCTGGAGCGTCTGGCCAATGAGCAGTGAGCCTCACTGGGTTATTATCTAGTCCCTTAAACCTGATTGGTTGTAAGAACTGCAGCTTCCTTCCCTCTGTTGTTGACTGTGCCGTCACTGCACTCACTAATGTCTAATGGCTAAACATTCACCGACACTCTCCACTCTCCTAAAACCAGGCGAGCAAATGAAACGCATGTTAGAAACATTAAAAACTAAATTAAAAATCGATAGTCTGCACTCATAAAACCAATATCTGATAATCCTGCTTCAACACGTCAAATATTTAGAATTTAGGAGTAAAAAAGTAAAAAAGAGGCTTTTGGATGTCAGGCAGTCATTGTTGTTGTAACCTGGTTATGTTTAGCCGCCAAACCGCCTGGTCAGGTTTAGGCGCCAAACCGCCTGGGTAGGTTAAGGCGCCAAACCGCCTGGGTAGGTTAAGGCGCCAAACCGCCTGGTTAGGTTTAGGCGCCAAACCGCCTGGGTAGGTTTAGGCGCCAAACCGCCTGGGTAGGTTAAGGCGCCAAACCGCCTGGGTAGGTTTAGGCGCCAAACCGCCTGGGTAGGTTTAGGCGCCAAACCGCCTGGGTAGGTTTAGGCGCCAAACCGCCTGGGTAGGTTAAGGCGCCAAACCGCCTGGGTAGGTTAAGGCGCCAAACCGCCTGGTTAGGTTTAGGCGCCAAACCGCCTGGTCAGGTTAAGGCGCCAAACCGCCTGGTCAGGTTTAGGCGCCAAACCGCCTGGTCAGGTTAAGGCGCCAAACCGCCTGGTTAGGTTTAGGCACCAAACCGCCTGGTTAGGTTTAGGCACCAAACCGCCTGGGTAGGTTTAGGAGAGGATCACGGTTTTGGTTAAAGTTATAGGTCAAATACAAATACAGTATATTTAACACAAAATGTTCACCTTGGCTCTGTAGCCAGATTTATTCAGCCGCTCGTTTATTTCTGCTGCTGTTGCAGTTGTGGTGCGTGTTGTTTGAACCGAATGGTTTCCAAATAAAGATAATTTCTTTTTAACTGCGGCCCAAGCAAACTTCCTTCCTGCCACCAAGTCGCTCCCACATGAAGTGAATCCATCCCTTCCCTTCACTGCGTCGGTGGAATTAGAACAAACTGGGCAGCACAGATTTTCTTCTTTATGTCACACTGACACGTATTTTTGGGGGAAATCAGCTTCTTCGTTCCTGCTGGTGCTCATACAGAGAGAGAGAGCTGAGTCAGCTAATGTCAGCGCCACACAAAAAAAGAAAAAAATTCAACCTGCCACTCCGGCCCTCCTCGTTATACCCACAATGCAGCTCTTCTACCCAGAATCCCACGCTGAGTGAGCTGCGTGGTGCTGAGCGGGCAGCATTTGTAAATTGGCACGAGAGCTAATCTTATTAGCCAGACAAAGAAGAGAGGACAGGAGCGTGGGAGAGTGAAAGCTCAGACTTTCATTCCCAGCATGCAACACAGGTCCTGAACTTGATGCGTCCAAGAGTCGGCGTCCTGCACGGGTTAGGGTTCCTCCGGTCTGAACGTTACACGCTTCTTCAGAAACCTGAACCAGGCGTCAAGGAGCTCAATTACAAAACACCGATCCAACAGTGTGATTAAAAACAAAGCCATGAATTAGCCGTTAATCATTTCACTAAATCGGATTATAAAACTTTGGTTTCAAGTATAAACAAACTGCTCATCATCATTTTAAGTTCATCTTAGTTCTGTAATCATTTCTTTTTCCTGTGATCAATAAAAACGGAGCTTTATGTCAAATGTATGCTGTCATTTGTATTAATATGAAGCTAAACAAAAATAATCTGGATTTAAATCTGAGAAAATTAGATTTTTTTATGATCTTTTTGTTTATTTGCACATTAAAATAAATCCTTCTGGAGCTTTCTGACCAAGCGAATGTGTCCTTCCCATGACAACATGCTGTCTGCTGGTTTCAGGTCACTCTGGTTTCTGCATTAACTCTCATTTCCAGTTTTACAGGACAAAACCGTCCTTGAAACGAGTCTGAATCTGAGCTACTAAATGCTGTCGTAGCACTCCCAAGAACACGGCAGATGTTCTAACAAGCCAAAATCGGTCGTGTCGTCCAGAACATTTTTCCCCGTCTTTGTGTTTTTCTGCAGAGTAAGGCCTCTGCAGGACACTGAGTCTTGGACTGCGTCAGTAATACTGATGAATGGGATGGAGACAGAAGCAGAGCGGAGGGCCGGTGTTCCCGCCCGGCCGCAGAGGTTTATGGACGTGCACAAACTTCAACACAAAGAGCTGTCACAGTTTAACGGGGAGCGTTCAGCTGAGGAGGAATAAATGAGGAAAAGCCTCGTGGAAACACTGACGGGATGTAATGGGATGAACCAATCAGAGAGCAGAAAACACTGAGGGGACGAAGACAGGTGTAACACTGTAAAAAACACAAAGTGGTGGCTTTTATCTGAAACACACCTGGACTTTCAAAAAGGGGGAGCGCTTGATTTGTATTTACATCCTGTAACACCAGTCGTTAACGTAACCTCTGCGTGTTCTCAGGATAAACACAAAGAACACCAGAGGCCTTTTCACCGCCTCCACTCTCAGAATGACTCATCGCACAAAGACGGCCGAGCCGCGACCTTGTTACGTCAACTAGAAGGGAAACAAACGAACTTCATAACCTTCATCATGTTGAGTTTTCCCATCTGCTCATAAGGTTTCTTTAGGAACTTGGGAGAACTTTATCCATGGGAGTAACACCACCTCCTCACAGCGACGTGAGCCAGCTGAGTGCCTTGTTCCCTGTTGGACCGTCCTGACAGGAGCTGAGATGAGGAGTTGTCTTTATGATAGCTCCTCATCCTCACTATAAAGACCTGGAGAAGCCACGATGTCCATGATAACAACCTGCTGCTCAACAGACTAAACTAAACTCTAAACGGAGAAAAGAGAGGAAGTGCTTGCCATCTTTTACAGGAGAGCTTACGTCTCCTGTCTGATCTGGAGAGCACAGCTGGGAGCTCTGTGGTTTTTTACATGAGCTTGATGTTAGAAACACTTTTGAAATAGGCTGTGAGTTCATCTGAGATCAATTCAATCAAAAATACATCAACTGTAAACCAGCGCAGTGCCCTTTAACTGTCGATTACATGCTTTTAATTATTCTTAACTAAACATTTGTTCTATATCACACTTCCTTCGATCGTTCCCTGTTTTCTTTCTTCCCTTTGAGGAATCACAGATGATCCCAGGGCACAAAATGCCTGGTAGATCTTGTGATTCTTGAAGGTGGATGTACAAACCGAGCGCTCCTCTGGTCCCAGGACATTTTAATATCGATGCCCAGGTGTGTTTGTTTTTCTTAATACTGACTCTTACCCTCATTCCTTCAAATCTGGAGAGGGCTCGGAGGGGCCGCAGGGCCCGCAGCGTCCGCAGGGACTTGATGGCTGCAAAGTCTGAATAACCCAACGTGTTGGCCACCAAACTGACCAACGAGACCTGGAGGAGAGAGAGAGAGATGGAGGGGAGGGAAAGGATGGGGAAAAGATAGAGACAGAGAAGAAGAAGAAGAAGAAGAAGAGAAGCAGGACAGTTAAACTTCTAGTCTAACAAAGACCAAGAGAGAGACGGGACCAATCCACGGCGTCAGCCAATCAGAACGGTGGATAAAAGCCAGCTGACTGAGGACGGGAAGGAAAAAGTTAGTTTGTGGCAGATCACACTGAGGTGTTCGGTTCATCCTCCTGTAAACTGAATATCCTCCTACATTCAGGCTGTGGAAAAGAAAGGGGTCCTTTACTCTGGAAGAAATGAAGCCGATGAGTATTTAGAGGTCAGAGTGAGTGGTTTTGTTTGGACCAGTGAGTCCTGAGTCATGACGAGAGTCACTACAACAGACTGGACTGTGACACGTTTGTCTGTGAAGTATTCAGCTTTTTAGGAGCTCTTTAAGAATTGTTTGCAGAGGATGACAAGAGCGTGATTGTGCTACAACCTCATCATCCAAACGTCTGGTAAATACGTGCATTTTGACTCTGAAAGTCTCCGAAACTCTGGTGGAATTTATACACAATGAAAGTCAGATCTTCCTCCAGCAGCAGAACATGTTCACAGCACTGTATCACAAACAGTCAGAGACTTTTCCTCTGATCAAAGCTGGGACGACATCTACCTAAAGTCAAACTCAGGACCCAGAGCACCTCTAAACCCCCCCCCCCCCCCCCCCCCCCCAAAGCCACAGCCAGCTAAGCCCCACATGTACGCCGCAGGTCTCGGGGTGGAGCTCCAGGTGAGTCCGGCCGGCTCTTACCCGGATACCAGCGAAGCGGGACGCGGCCCGAAGAGGACGGAGAGCCCTTAGTGTCCTCAGCACCCGCATGGTGGTGATCTGGTCCACAGAGAGGACCTGAGCCAGCTGACCCAACACTGAGATCTACAGGTGGGGGGGGGGACATTTTTCAGACATGAACCAAGTGGAACATACTGAATAAAGCAGCATGGCGTGAATTCTCCAATATTACATTCAACTAAAACACTGTTCTGACTCCCTAATCAATTACAATAAGTTCTACTTTGCTATTATTTTATTCAGTGCAAAGCTACTGCCAGTGTCCCCACACTTCCTGTACGTATTTCAAAATAAAAGCCTCTCAGTACAGGCAATGGATTATGACTTATGTGATGGTTGTTGAGTTAATTTTTCCTCTTGACACAAATTCATTTGTTAATCGTTCATTAAATATATTAAAAACACAACAGAAGCAGGTGAGAAAACAGAAAAAGCGTTTCAGACTAAAATATAATAAAAAGCCTATAAAAGAGAGAGAATTAGAAATAAAAGTCTGGTTCAACCGTGAACCTGTTTAAAATAAAGGCCTGCTCCTCAACATCAAAATCTAGAATTGATATGCTTTGGTTTGCTTCTCATTAACCCTTTCATGCATGAGTTATGATCCTTACCTCAGTCAGAGTGTTTTTATTCTTCTTTATTCATGAAAAACAAGATTTGAACTTTTTTTTTCTAAAGATATCTTTACCTGTCCAGTAGTTTAAATCTAGCTCCTGAAGCATGATGTACACTTCAGTGGACATGTGGTCAATCATAACTTCCTCCCAATATAAAATCAATACTTGGAAAATGTAGCAATTGCATGACTCTGATGATGTTTCTGACCAGCAGGGGTCTCTTTTTCTAGAAGGTTTGAACAGAAACAAAAGAGCACCTTGGTGTTTCTGTCTGTCTGTCGGCCATCTTGGCTTCACTCTGAGTGGATGAGATGATGCAGCAGCTTCACTGTAGCGGCTGATGTGCAGCTACGCCATCGAAACTCATGCATATAGAAGAGAACAGCTTCAGAAGAGCTGCACACTGCAGTGACCTCTGTGATGAGTCAGACAGCTGTGCAGACATCAGCTGCATCATGTTTTAGATCAGTGGCTCCCAACAGTTTTGCTTATGACCCCTTAAAATTGGAATTATGAATTGTGATTTTTTTCCCATCTTGGGCTGAAGAGGTGCATTTTACAAGAAGAAATAGCAAAACTCAAGAGTGTGTTTTCTCTTTTATCCCTTATCTTAAGTAATTTTCCCGTCTGATTCAGGTGCGGGTCCTTTCTCCCATGCTGGGAACCACCGGCTCTTTTTCTGCCCTCTAGTGGCTAAAAACGGATTAAAGCAGCTTTAAGAAGTCTTTAAACGTCGTGTGTCTTCCCTTCACCTCCTTCTGACTGTATCATTAATACTCTGCTCTGTTTCCTGCCTCAGATCTGCTCGGTTGGATCTCTGTGACTCAACACGTCTCTGTCTTCGGGCCACTGCAGTCAAATAAAAACGTCACAACACGCAGTGTCACTTCTGAAGACGGCGAGGCGGAAAACACCCAGAAAACAAGAGAGAGGGAGAGAGAGGGAGAGAGAGGGAGAGAGAGGGAGAGACTGTCGGTTTCCGACTCAATGCATGTGCATGTATGGTGTGCATCATAAACAGTGTGTGTGTGTGTGTGTGTGTGTGTGTGTGTGTGTGTGTGTGTGTGTCGGCATCATCTCGCCCAGAGGAGTGAGAGAGAGCGTGAGAGTGCCCAAATATTCACATCTTTGTCTGCATGTGTGTGTGTGGAGGTTAAAAAGCCACTGCTGATAGTTGGGCCTGAGGCTGTTTGGACATTTTTCTCTCTCTTTCTCAGCTCCTCTCTTTGACTCTCTATGTCTCTCGCTCCTTTTATGTATGGAGTCCATTACCGCGGTGGAGCGGGCTGCAGAGCGACCAGACAGCTACTGTAACACACACGACCTGACCGCTAGCCTGCATCTGTGTCTCATCACATTCACCGCAAACATGTCTCATGTGTAGAATGAATATATGTGAAGCTTCCGGCCTGGCTGCGTCGGTACAGGAGGTAGAGAAGAAGAGATCTTACAGCTACAGCAGGACAGGCTCACAGTCCTTCTACTCTGTCAAGAGATAATGCTGACGTGCACGTGTGGACACTGACAACTCCTCACTCTGATCAACATGGCGGCTGCCGTCGTCCCTCCTCCAGAGCATTTCCTTTTCGTTTTAGTCATTTTATCTTATATTCACAGTCTGGAACAGGCTCTCACACAGGTGTAGAGCTGTGTGTGTGACAAGTAAAGGTGTTGAAACACCGTGCAAAACTGTACTGAAGAGTTTCAAACTTCCAAACTGGGGCTGCGTCAACAACAGGAAGACAACCATGTGATCATTCACTGTTCACTGCTGCTGGATCTTTTCCTACACAAGCCGTCTGAGCCGTAATCACAACTGTTGTCTTCGTCCGCTGTGGCAGCACACATGTATGAGATGAGAGATGTGGATTATTTTAATGTTTGGATCATTATTTTTACATCACAACATGCTTTAGTCCGTCCGTCATGTAATTATGTTCACACAGAGACACTTGGTATCGTTTCCTGTTGTTATGAATGCCTTTATATGGCCGCACTGTGCATCCAAGGCGTGTTTTCTTCTTCTTCTTCTTCTTCTTCTTCTCCTTCTTTTTTTTTGTTGCAGCACTGTAAATATCATTCTCATTGAAGTGTATGTAGTTTGGCCTCCTCCAATGTCAACACTGATGTCAATAAGGCGGATTAGATTTGAGAAGGACAAAAAGAAAATGATGGAGGAGAGGAAGAGGAGAGCTCTCATTTGTTCATCATTTTCATCCCTCTCTCTCTCTGTTTGGATGTTTTCTTCCAGTCACTGCCTCTGCTCCGAGCAGTGTGTGTGTGTGTGTGTGTGTGTGTGTGTGTGTGCAGAGGAAACAGTAATTGGTTCATGCATAATCTGTTGAAAATACACATGACGTCTCTCTTTCTCTAATTCACTCCCCATTACTCTTTCTTTCAACCGCTCTCTCTCTCTCTCTCTTCCTTCCTTCCTTCCCTGCTCTTTCTCTCGCTGTTTCGCTATTCTTGAAAGAGAAAGAAAGAAAGAAAGAGAAACTAAAAGACGAGTAGGAATCAGTATGACAGCGTAGGACACAGCAGGCAGGAAGGATGGAAAGAAACTGAGAAATAACAGGTAGAGGCCAGTGAAAGCATTAAAATGACATCCTTCCTGAACCATGGTGTCACGTGTGCCATCTTCATCACGAGTGCATCAACAATATTGGTATCATTCTCATTTTCATCATCATCATCATCATCATCATCATCATCATCAACCAACCATAGTACATATTGATCTGAGCCAAAGCACCAGTTGCTGACTCACATCGACGATGAGGAAGTCCAGCCAGCACCAGTAGTTGGTGAAGTACTTCTTGAAGCCGTAGGCGAGCCACTTGAGCAGCATCTCCAGGATGAAGATGTAGGTGAAGATCTTGTCTGCGTACTCCAGCACCACCTTCACCACCCTCCGCTGCTCGATGTAGATGTCCTCAAAGGCCTGATGGATGGGGAGGGGGGAGCAGAGCGGAGCGTCAGTCAGCTGTCAGCTGGGGGTGGGGGGGGTTAGATCTGATCTCAGTGGACACTCTGAAGACGCTTCAGTCCATAAATCTCCAACATGTGTAATCACCTTGTTGTTTCTATTCACTGCGTCGTCACACAGTTTATAATGAAGCTAATAACCTTCAGTAGAGGAAGGAACGTTTGCCACAGTTAACCTGCTGTACATTTAGGAAACAACAGTTAAGTTGGGTAAAGTAAAGTATAGTTATCATAAACTTCAGTAGAAATAAAGAGCAAAGCAAGAAAAACTGCTGCAAATGAGGTAAATAAGTGTAAAGTTACTCAAAGTATTGTAGTAATTCTGAGGAAAACTGCAGTAATGTGTAAAGACCTCTGTTGTAATGTAAAGTAAACTACAGCAAATTAAATAAAGAACTGTGAAGTAAGGTTATTATTACTACTAATAATAATGATATCTTATTTCACAGTCAGTAAAATAAAGTGAAGGTAAGTTGAGTATGAAGTAAAGTAAGGAAACAGTTTAGAGAACTGCAACAAAGTTAGTTAAGATTTAGTCAAATAAAAAGAGATTAAGAAAACAAAAGTTACTGAATAAAGTTAATTAAGCAAACTACAATAAACGTAGTAAAAGAAGTCAAATAAGAATAAATGGATCATAACAAGTACAAAGTAAAGTCTGACCAGCGCTCCGGAGCTCAGGAGGATCATGAAGATGATGAAGGACTCGAACCAGCTGTGCTCGACGATCTGGTAACAGGTCTTCCTCGTTCTCCACCAGATCTGACCCAGACCGGCGGTCGTGTCGATGTCACAGCACTGAAACCTGGCGACGCACACTGTGGGCGAAGGACGGCGGCAGAACAACAGAGAGTTTAGTCTGCAGGCAGGCAGGAGGCTCATTCGTCCAGCAGCACCACTTTCATTAACTCTTTTTAACTGTAGACAAGAAAACGCCCTGTCTGTCACATGGGTTTGTAGAGTGTAGCTGTCACTCTACAGCTGCTCCCCCAGCTCATCTCATCAGACCCAACGCTAGTTAGCATGGAAGCTAACGACAGCAACGCACTGACAGTCCTTTCTAGAGAGAACTAACTATGACCCCACTAACTATGGCCCAACTAACTATGACCCCACTAACTATGGCCTAACTAACTATGACCCAACTAACTATGGCCCAACTAACTATGACCCCACTAACTATGGCCTAACTAACTATGGCCCAACTAACTATGGCCCCACTAACTATGGCCTAACTAACTATGACCCAACTAACTATGGCCCAACTAACTATGGCCCCACTAACTATGACCCAACTAACTATGGCCCCACTAACTATGGCCCAACTAACTATGGCCCCACTAACTATGGCCCAACTAACTATGGCCCAACTAACTATGGCCCCACTAACTATGGCCCAACTAACTATGGCCCCACTAACTATGGCCTAACTAACTATGGCCCCACTAACTATGGCCCCACTAACTATGGCCCAACTAACTATGGCCTAACTAACTATGGCCCCACTAACTATGGCCTAACTAACTATGGCCCAACTAACTATGGCCCAACTAACTATGGCCCCACTAACTATGGCCTAACTAACTATGGCCCCACTAACTATGGCCCCACTAACTATGGCCTAACTATGGCCCAACTAACTATGGCCCCACTAACTATGGCCTAACTAACTATGGCCCCACTAACTATGGCCCCACTAACTATGGCCCAACTAACTATGGCCCAACTAACTATGGCCTAACTATGGCCCCACTAACTATGGCCCAACTAACTATGGCCCCACTAACTATGGCCTAACTAACTATGGCCCCACTAACTATGGCCCCACTAACTATGGCCTAACTATGGCCCAACTAACTATGGCCCAACTAACTATGGCCCCACTAACTATGGCCTAACTAACTATGGCCCCACTAACTATGGCCCCACTAACTATGGCCCAACTAACTATGGCCCAACTAACTATGGCCTAACTATGGCCCCACTAACTATGGCCCAACTAACTATGGCCCCACTAACTATGGCCTAACTAACTATGGCCCCACTAACTATGGCCCCACTAACTATGGCCTAACTATGGCCCAACTAACTATGGCCCCACTAACTATGGCCTAACTAACTATGGCCCCACTAACTATGGCCCCACTAACTATGGCCCAACTAACTATGGCCCCACTAACTATGGCCTAACTATGGCCCCACTAACTATGGCCCAACTAACTATGGCCCCACTAACTATGGCCTAACTAACTATGGCCCCACTAACTATGGCCCCACTAACTATGGCCTAACTATGGCCCAACTAACTATGGCCTAACTATGGCCCCACTAACTATGGCCCAACTAACTATGGCCCCACTAACTATGGCCCCACTAACTATGGCCCCACTAACTATGACCCAACTAACTATGGCCCCACTAACTATGGCCCCACTAACTATGACCTAACTAGCTGTCGATAACTAAGCGGTAGTACGGTAGCTCTGTGACGCTGGGCAGAGCTGCAGCCTCAGACGTTAACTCTCTGTAGGTTGGTCACAATGATTTAGTGCTTTCACATTGTCATTTAATACATGATTGTAATAAAAATATCGATTACAGCTGCTTTAACAGTAATATTCACCCCCAAACAGTCAAAGAAATAAAATGTGAGGAGAATCTAAGACTGGTGAGAATAAACAGAAACAAAGTGTGTTTACATCCCATCATAACCGGCACAAGTACTTATATTATACTTATATTGTGCTTGTGCTGTATAAGCTCTCAGGTCTGAAAAGGCAAAGAGATAAAGAGGGAAGTGAACCCTTCTGGATCCTTCCTCTGCTGCTAGTGTGAGTCTGAACCAGTGCCTTGCTGCAGGGCACGCTGGTGTCGCAGCCACACACAGAAACCTCGTCCGCTCTGTTGTCGTACACAAGTGACCCGCAGCATAAAGTGCTCTATCTAAGGTCGATTTGTGTGTGTGTGTGTGTGAGTGTGTGTGAGTGTGTGTGTGTGTGTGTGTGTGTGTTCCTTGCTTGTGCTCGTACTTGAGCGTACCAACATTTATTCTGTGCAGAATGTGTGTGTGTGTGTTTAGAGGCGTGTTGTCTTGCATAACTACTGACTCTTTGACAGATGTGGAGCTTCTGCTTCGACACAACAACCCTCCCTCTGTGTGTGTGTGTGTGTGTGTGTGTGTGTGTGTGTGTGTGCACACTTTTCTATCCTTATTAGGACCACTTCCTGTAGAAACACCAACCTTTTCAGGACCAGTAGTTCTCATGGGAACCAAAGGTCCAAAAAATGTCTGCGGTCCAGGCTAAGGAGTGTCAGTGCAATGTCCTAACAAGGATAGCTGTCTGTGTGTGTGTGTGTGTGTGTGTGTGTGTGTGTGTGTGTGTGTGTGTGTGTGTGTGTACTTGGGGAAGGTGGACAGAGCTGGAAATGTAAACACGTGATTCGTCTCTTCAGGTGTTTGACAGCATTCATAGAAAACGTTCTCTCTGTCAGTGTAACTGTCTTTGCTAACTTTGGAATCTCGGCTACAATTTAATATTTATACCATTTCTGAACTGGTCAACGTGTTAGCAGACGTTTCCAGCAGACACGACGGCATGCTCATCCCACTGAAGTCATGTTTGTGCCTACCTCAGAAATATCTGGCATCTAGTGTAATGTACTGTGGCTTCACTGGGGCCTTCTCCTGCAGGCAGTGATACAGCAAAGGAGCCGTGACTAGGAGCTAGAAGAGGATAGAAAGAGTTCTGATCCCAACCCTCTCACGCTCTGACCGTCGTTTATTCTGTATATTAACACCGATTCATGCAGCTTTAAACAAAAGCTCTGTCTTCTAAAGCTCAGTGTGAGTAAATATTTCTGTTCTTAAGTTTAAGGGGCCTTGGGAAAGTTTTTCGGAACTATTTTTCAAGTAATGATTAAAAAGCTCGAACACACTTTTCATACTTTAAATGCATATTTAAATGCAGCACATATCCCAGTTGTCAGAACACAATCTGTTGATGCGTCCTGAGCTGGACGGGCCTAAAACAGATGGGATCACTCAGTGAATTATTTGTTGCAGTGCATCATCATCCGCTGAGTGAGTGCTGATAACGAGAGGATCAGATTCATGTTATCGCCCCATCAGCTGCCTGCGGTACTAAAAGCTTGTCGCTAACGTTACCAGATTCAATCAGTGTGTCTGCGACGACCAACCGCAACCCGACGTTCGCTCACAATCAAAACTGGAAACATCAGCAGGGTGATTGGTTGGGTGAGTGACGCTGACGTGCCTTCGAGCAAGGCACGATGGTGGATGTGGTGGAAACACACAGGGTCTCACTCCCTCCATGATAAAACTATTTCTGAGTGTATTTATGGTGTGCATTTTTAAGAAATACGTGTTTTAAATTGTTTGAATCCAACAGATTTAGCCAGCAGCAGAGCAGCAGCTCCTGTGTCCTGTTCTCTAAAATCCCTGTTTTAGTGAATGTAGTCTGGTGTGTGTGCTGTTTGTGGTTAAACCAAAAGGATCTTCCAGGTCTCTCTCTGTAGGGATCCTTTCCATGATGCTGTCACACACTCAGAATAACAATCTGGGCTATATCACTCCACCAGACTCCATTCACAAAAATAGTAATTTTACCTCGCAGAACATAAGAGTTGCTGGTCCACTGCTGCCTCAACTGGGTGCTTGTTTAATTGTGTGACTTGGTGTTTTTAATGATTGGCTCAGATCCAACACAGTATTTGTGGAACAAACAATGACATTAATTGACCAACTGAGTCAGCGATAGACCAGCAACTCCTGTGTTCTGTGAGCTTAAATTACTATTTTTGTGAATGTAATCTGGTGTGTGTGCAGAGAGGGATATAACGGCTGTTTGTGATTAAACCAGAAGGATCTTCCAGGTCTCTCTCTGTAGGGATCCTTTCCATGATGCTGTCACACACTTAGTAACCCCTCAGCAGCTGCTCAGTGAGTCTCTGCTGTACAGCGACACTGGACAAATCAACCAGGACGTTGATGTCTTAAACATTCAGCCATGAAAGTTGCTGTAAATGTCATTTTACCGACATTTTAAAGAAAAACAGCTACCAAAAACAGCATCAAAGCAACTAACGTGTACTTCGGGTGAGTAACTGATTACTCAGTCTGCGTTAGCTTCCTGTGACAAACAAATTGAAAAAGAGCATGAGCTGTGTTTGAGCTGCTCTTCGCTCCGCTGATTGCAGCGTCGGCCTGCTCCCGTAATTAGAGCTCTGATTACCCCGGCTTTCAGTTTCCATGGCTACTAATAGGCTTTTCCCTGATACGCTGGTCGAGTAATCCAATGAAAACAAGAGAGTGGTAATCCGACACTCAATCAGCCCACTTGGCAGAGTTATTATCAGTGTGTGTGTGTGTGTGTGTTAGGAAAGCCCCTCCACATGCACTGAGGGCAGCCGTAAGAAACACTTTTGCCCGAATAAACTCTCATCGAGCGCCTCGTTGCATCACCTGTTGGCCGAGCCGACGCCTCCTCTCGCTCTCTGCTGAGCGCCATTGATCCGTTATCGATCAGTACTCAGAAAAAGCTGCTGAATGATCTCCTGCCAGGTGATTGCATTTGACCCTCGCTGCCTCCACATAAAAGCACCATTACCAACACACACACACACACACACACACACACACACATATATATTACAAACACACACATTTGCCCAGTGCACTTTTTGAAATATATCAAACACATTCCTGATCCCATTTTTCCCACGTTTTCTCCAGCACCACCCTCAGGACCGGACTCACATTTTAAAAAAACAATCCCAAACTTATATTTAGAGGAAAAAAGCAGGCACACACACACACACACACACACACACACACACACACACACACACACACACACACACCTTGTACAGTTGTAAATTATGTGACGACTCTAACAATAGTCACAATAGTTCTGTCAAACAGACCTCAGCTTCTATATAGAAACTTGATCCCAACAAAAATGCTGAAATAACATTCACATTCTGTTACTGACGTTGTTTTACCTGTTTTTGGACAACAAACGATTAAACAACAAGATCTATGACTCCTGTCTGCGTTCACCGCAGGAGAGAGCGAGCTCGGGTCGGTTTAACGCAGCAAGAGAAAGTACCAGAGCGTCTGAGAGCAATGAGACGAGCGGCAAAGTGACCAAGCGAGCGAGCGAACGTCGAGCTCAAGGGCACTTCGGCAGCTAACTGTGTGCTGCAGGAGTCACACCTGAGACCGCTCAGCTACAGGACGGCAGAGCAGGAGGTGCCACTGCTGCTGCTGCTGCTGCTGCAGGCATTACACACTGCCCACCGAGGCAGAAACACACACACACACACACACACACACACACACACACACACACAGATATTCCCTCTCAATCGCGTGTCGTGCAGCTTCACAACATTAACCAATGAGTTGGCATTTAGAGGACCAATGGGGCAGCTAATCTAACGCCCGCTGTCAGCACAGATGAGTGTGTGTGTGTGTGTGTGTGTGTGTGTGTGTGTGTGTGTGTGTGTGAGATGTAAATCTGTGGTTTTCTGTGGGTTTTTAAATTTGCATGTGAGCTAATATTATAATGATGTTGTTTTCTGCATGCATGTTGGCTAATGTTGGGTAAATGTGTGTGTGTGTGTGTGTGTGTGTGTGTGTGTGGAGATAACAGTGAATCTCTCTGTGTGGACAACAGGAGGTGGTATTGGTCCAATCTAAGCTTCTGAACATGTGGCCTTCCTGTGATTGGCGTGTTATTTACGGCCATTTAACACAATTTAATTGCGAATTTAAGAATTGTGCCAAAATACATTTATCAACGACTTATTTCTTCCACGACTGAAACGCTGATGAGGCGAAACTGAACATATTACTGTTGAAATGAAATGATGAAAAAGCTAAAAACAAACAAAAAAAAAAGCAAAGAACTTGACACGAGGAGTGCAGGAGGCACTTTTTTTGTTGTTCTTTACAGAGTAATCTAATAAATACAGGTTCTTCATCTTAATGCAGTACATGAGCGTAGACAGAGTTATCGAATGAAAGGAAAAGACATTTTGTAAAACCTACTTAGTGTCCCCGTTTTATTGAGCCATTTGTGGCGTGCTTCAACCACAAAACGCAGCATAATCAACTGAAAAATACAAAAACAGAATGAAACCTTAGGAGAAATGAACGCCCGGCTCTTTGTGAGCTTTAATTGGCAGGAGCTTCTGAAGCTGCAGTTTGAATGGCAGCTGTAGTTTGCGCTCAGACATCCTGCAGCAGTCTCCCTTTTGTTGGGTCTGTCCCGGATTCTCCAGCTCAGGTTTGGGCAAACAAAAGACAATACCCAATGAATACCTTTTGATATGTTCCACGAGGAGCACTCTTTCAACCGATGCACAGCTCATTTATCAAGTTATGTTCATGATAATCGACTAAACTAGGCCACATGTACTAAAGTAGGCTGAGCATCGATCTTTACGCTGCACACAAACATAAAACCGACACTGATCTTCATCTCACTCCAGAACAAGTCGCCTGAAAAACTGCTTTTGGCTTCTGGCTTCGACCGCATCGAACTCTTAGACCTGAGCGCCGACCTTCGCTCATCTGAAGAGTTTCTTAGCGCTGCAGCTCTGCAGCTCGTTAGCGCTGCTCTCGGAGATTTTACCGTTCGACCGACCTTTCTTCGTGTGTGATGAATAATTAGCGGCGGGGGAGCGTCGCCATTCAGGCCGACACACACACTCTGTCTTACTGACAGCCAGAGGGAGCAGCGGGGGGGCGCACTGCTGTTTGTGCTTTGTAATCACAGCATGAAGGAAAACACACACACACACACACACACACACACACACGCACACACGCACACACACAGATGCAATCCTTCATAGCCCCAAAAAGCGGCTCTATGTGGAAATGTGGAACATAAACTAAGCACACAGTGAAACATGCAAACTTTACCAAATGTGTCTGTAGAATATATTTCCATGTTAATACTCGTGTTCATTTCACAGAGTTGGTGAACAAAGACAAAAGCCTTACCCACTAAACTAAACCACTAAATGTTGGCTGAACACAAGCTATGGATGTGTAACTCTGTCTACACACAAACATTCCACCAAAAACAGGAGCGACCTCAACAGAGGAGAAGCGTTCTGGATGTGATGCTGCCTCCTGCAGTAAAGAACAACTCTGGGATTTTCAAACCTTTGGACGTATTTTTGCATATTTTGGGTTCAAAATCACAAAACGTTTGGGAGTTGATCCAGTAGATCTCCTCCACAGGCATTTGAGAACATGAAACAATCAAGCTGCAGTGATCAAAGCATCATTCTGTGTCTGACAGCATTATGGAGAGGATCCCTACACAGCCGTTATATCGCTCTCTTCAAAGCCACCAGACTCCATTGATAAAAACTGTTATTTACCACAGGTGTTGCCGGTCTGTGGCTGCCTCGATCAGCTGGCTTGTTTGTGTTATTGTGTGACTTCGATGTTTTAAAAGGTTTGTTCAGATTCAACACAATACATGTGTAACACACAATAACACAAACAAACTAACTGATTGAGGCCAGCAACTACCGTGCTGTGAGAGGTAAAATCCCTGTTTTAGTGAATGTAGTCTGGTGTGTGTGCTGTTTGTGGTTAAACCAAAAGGATCTTCCAGGTCTCTCTCTGTAGGGATCCTTTCCATGATGCTGTCACACACTTAGAATAACACTCTGAGCCTGTCAGTGGATCAAACAAGCTCTTTTAGTGGACCTACTGTGATCAGGTGCAGTTGTCCCATTTGAGGTGATCTACTGGACCAATTCCAACACTTTTTGTACCTACGAGTCAATTTGAACCATAAATATGTAGGTTTTAAAATGATCCTTTAACAGTACAAAGCACACATATTTACATAACTTATACCACATGGCCTTGACATTAAGCTGCTGTAGTGTGGAGAAGCCAAAGTACACAGATTTATGAACAAGGCAAGAAGCCGGCAAATATCCTGGGACCGAATTTCACCGCAGCTTCCAGATGCCACTTTTTGTCTCTGCAAACACACAAATACACACAAACACACACTGCAACACAAGCTGCTTCCTCCTAGTGTCCACACACACACACACACACACACACACACACACACACACACACACACACACACACACACACACACACACACACAGCTGGTGTCTGCCTGCTGTTGTTAGTCAGTTTTTCTGGCCTACTTCTGCAGCAGCTGGCCGACTTGCAGGAACCACTGCTCCCCCAAACACACACACACACACACACACACACACACACACACACACACACACACTGCTGTGTCAGCACACTGGTGGTACTGGTCCAGTGTGAGGAGACTGTGAGCTGAGTCAGGAGCGGAGCCAGGCGGCGGCGGTGACGGCAGGAGGTCGAATTCTGTTCCTGTCCCCGAAATCTGTTGCTACCAACGAGGTCAGAAGGTCAACAGGTCAAAGTCCATCATCTCCTCCTTTCTTCTGGCCTCACTCTTCTTCTACTCGTCTCCAAGCTCTCTGCTGCACTACAAACATGGTGAGAAGTTTAAAGTCCGGCTGGTTCTGCACCTTCATTTCTTCACTTCTTCTTTGTCTCTTTTCATGTGTTCCATCTTCCAGGTTTGTTTTTCTTCTCCTCCTCATCTTCTTCTGCCTTTCATTCATCTTCTGTGGTATGATACTCTTTTCTCCTTTACCTTCATCTCCACTTTGTCCCTTCTCTCCTTCCCTCTCTTTCTTCATCTCTCCTTTCTCACCTCTTCTCTCTAAATCCTCCCGTCCGTCCTCTCTCTTCTTTTGCCAACTTTCTTTTACTTCCTCCATTTTGCCGTCTTTTCTTCTTCCATGTTTCCTTCCTGGGTTTCTTTTGTTCTTTCTTCTTCATGTTTCCTTTCCAGTTTCATGTTTTCTTGTTTCATTTGTTAACATTTCCCTTCCTTGCCTTCGCTTTTCTTTTCTTTCCTCTTTTGTTAGTTTGCCTACTTTTCACCCACTAACTCAGACGCGCTGGTGACAAAACCACAGAGCAAACGAGGAGTTTTGTTCATGTTTCATCCCTCTTCTGTCGCTGCTCCAGCAGCTGATCTGAGTCCAGCTGGTGACAAACGTCTGCCTGCTGTGAAGGACTCTGCTGAATCAGGAAGAACCAGGCAGCGTGCAGGGACAGTTGCGATGGACACATCAATCTTCTAAATGAATCAAAGCTAATACAACATCTGCCGTTTGGCAGGCGCTTTCATCCGACGCACCTCGAACAGAGCAGACCGGCCTCTGGATTTATGCTTAAGTGGTGATCTGTGCGATACCAAGTATTACCAGGGACAGTTCTTCTGTGCTGTCTATTTTATTTGTTATGTGACCATGTGATGCATGCTGCACGCTTGTAAGCAATTTCTTTGACTTTTAAACTTTAATCTTGTGGTTTTTTTAGGCCGACTGTGTAACATCTGTCCAGCAGTTACTGATGGAAAAGTCTTTGCTAACGCTGTTGCATTTATATCATGTTTATTAACTTCACCTGTTAAATAAGCCAATAAACTACATTTGATGCTGTTTGCTACTGGATCGTGCCACGTAGAGCAATTTGTCCTTACTTAGGAGGCGTGTAATTGACAGGCTACTTGTGATTACACCAGATTACTGGCACTGCTGCATGATTTGCAAAACATTCAGCACGTCATTTCACATCAGACCAAAAGAGCAGCTGCTAAACAGATCTGGTGGTGGGATAACTTTTGTGAACTCCATCTGTTAAGCCAACGTTAATCCTAAATAACTACGTTTATGATATGTCCTCTCTGGAGGGAACTAAAGACTCTCTGCACTACGAACAGTGTTCAGGTGCCCAGACATCCAACGTTACACTTACAAATGACAACATCTTGTTTGCAGTGACATATTTTCTTCTATCTGATAAAATAAAAATGGGTGCGATGTAGAAGACGTTCTATTGACGCTAGTATTGATACCTGAGGTATCAGGTACCACCTGTCAGACTCTACCAAGCCATCTAGTCAATGTTAACGTGTTCAGAAAGTGTCCTCAAATCTGCTGTCATGTCTGCAAATGTGAGCACCATTTTTCAGAACTGTTCTATGTGAATAAAAATAAACTGCTGCCACTGCCTTTTCATTCATTTAAATCTCGTATTTACACACAGAATTTTTCTAAGCAGCTCTTCATCAGGTACACTGCAAGAAATATGCAGGGGAATACATAATCTAGGTGAAAATCTGGTCAAAAGCTGTGTGTATTCTGGATTAAATTGGTATAAAATACACATGTAATGGTATGTATTTGTCCAAAACCATCATTTATAAGATATTTGGCAAATTGGACAATATTTGTCAGCTCCAAATACTGTATGTTACACCCTGGAGTCTCAGTAATGTAGTCACTACAGGTGCTGGGGATGCTTTCGTGTTGTTTTTGTTCTTTGGAGAGGGTTTTCCAGCTGGCTGGCCTAATTCTGTCCGGGCATTTTTTTGCTTTAAGTTACCTCTGAAAGTCACAGGGGGTAATATAAAGAAACCGAACTGGTAATTTGAATTTCAATTCTTCTTTCTCACTGAACTGTGATCGAGAGTCAGACATCTTTGCCAAATCAGAATCCATAACACTTCTACCTTCATTCTCTCCGTCACTGGTCGTATGTCTCTCTATCGTGGCCAAGCTAGCGGGGCTGAACTGTGTCTAAGACAAATCTCTGTGCTCCAGGAGGAAACTGGCTGAGTCAGGAAGGAAACAACCCACCTGGGTTAGTCAGTACAGCATCATAAATCTCATTATGAAAGTATTGGGGCAAGTGGCTGGTGGAATGGTCTCATAGTTAGTGAAATCATCATGTGGCTCATACTTTCAAACCCTGCAGCAAGAAAGAACCATGAACTGTGAACTGCAAACCTCCTCACTTACTGTGAAACTAAAGAGAACTTCGACAATCTAATGTGATATACGTTTGACAAATTAGACAATGATCGACCATCATAACCAGATTCTTTTTAGACCACCTCGACTCATTTCAACATACAAACAAGATGTGAAAAAATACTAGTTAGACTGTGTTTGTACTCCAAAGAACATCACATAGGTGAACACGACCTACACTGGCCATTTCCATGCCACTAATATTGGATTCAATTAATTACTTATACAATATAAAATAAACCATGCCCAGAGCGCATGTTTTACATGTTTAAATGATACCTTAAAGAATCCATCAGAACAAAATTTTCATCATCTGATTTTGACACCAATTGATTAAAACCAAAATAAGTACAAATTAGTTTATCTTTCTCCGTAGCGAGTTAGAGATCTTGAAGACATACAAATTAAACAACCATTTCCATTGTTGATTGTCTGTACACTGGAATGTTTCAGTGTTTTGTTTAGAAATGTAATGAAAAATTTACATCCAATCATCTGTAAAAACTGAGCAGAAGTCTGACAAAAGGTTGCGACTGGCACCTTGAATCCTGCTTTGCACTGGTGTTTAGCTCTGCAAAAACTGCAGGTGAGTGTTGGCCAACGATGATTCCAAGAGCATGAACTGCCCAACGACACCAGAGAGAAATCAAAAAACCTGTTATGATAGACGTTTTTTGCAGAGCAGCCCTTCTTCTTCTTCTCCACTGAGTAGCACCCCTTTCTTATCTCAGTTTTTGATCACTTCTGTAATACTTTGAACTCTCAACAACTCTGGTAGCTGGACTAACATCATTGGGTAATATGTAAATATACAGCTGTGTGTCATCTGCATAGCGACAGAGATAAGTGTTACTTGCAGGTCTTGGGCCACCGATAGAAGATTACATGTCATTAGTTATGTGAGACCTTCAGGGATTTCATTGGCTGCTGGCAGCCAAATAGTAGAGTTCCCCCAGCCTTTCTTTGTTTCTCTGTCTCTATGTCTTAGTAATATGGCCATGCTAGCAGTGCTGAACTGGGTCTGAGACAAATATGTGTGCTTCAGGAGAAAACTGGCTGAGTCAGGAAGGAAACAAGGTGTTTGCTTTTCACCTGGTTTAGTCGGGGCTGGATCATAAATCTCATTATGAAAGTATTGGGGCAAGTGGGTGGTGGGCCATGTGAAGCTGAAATATTACAGCTTCATTTTAGCAAAATTTGATTTCAAGCAGAGTCAGTGCATTAATAACACGGTAGTGTGTTGGATTGTACATCATTACATTTTGCAGCTGTAACTATTTTATACTTTGGTGTTTGGGTTAAGCTATAATGTCCATTTCTGTAATTATTATTAGAGAAATAATTATTTCAGTGACTGACCAATCACTTGTCAGTCCAATACGCAAACACAAAGAATTTACAAGCATATAAAACAGAGTAAAGCAGCAAATCCTCAAATCCTTAGATCTGAGAAGTTGGAACCAGATGATACTTTTTTTTTTTGCAAAATGAAACAGAATATGTTGTCAAACTGAAAGCATAAGACATTATATTTTTGTAATATAAATTATGCCGTCGTCTTCACTGAAAACTTAGATTGACTGGATAAATTGTAACTTCCCTGTACAATTCAATGAGTGTGTGTGTGTTTGTGTGTGTGTGTGTGTGCTTACGATCTGGGAAGCAGTTGTCAGGGTCCATGGCCTCCTCAGCCATCTCTGAGTACTCGTCTTCTTCCTCTCCAGGCTTCCTCAGGTCCACCGTGCTGCCCTCCGATAGGCTGATATCGTCTTTCTGCTGAATAAAACAGCAGGAAACAATTAAGAACAATTAACAACTCATCATATCCACCACACCCTCCCCTGACTGACTAATGCCATCCAGTTAATGAGTTTAAGAGTATCGTAAAGAATGCAGGGAAGTAGGAAGGTCACTGTTTTTCTAGAGAGGCCACTATCCTTGAATATCTGTTTTATTGTTTTACTGTTTATTGTCTATTTGCGTATCATGTATTTTGTTTGGCTGTTATCTGAGCCAGGTCTCCCTTGTAAAAGAGACTTCTAATATCAATGGGACTACCTGGTTAAATAACGGTAAATAAAATAAATCCAGTTAGTCAGCAGAAAACTGCAGGAAAAAAAAAGACACCAAGGAATCTATATCTCAATAAATCCACCAGTCACCCTCCAAACAGACTGTAACTGCCTTCATGTTGGGGAAACATCACACTTAAAGCTTAGCAAACCTCTAAACTCAGTCTGAACATAATGCTCTCTAGTAGGTCACAAACCAGGATTTTCCATGGTGTCAATCCTATTTTCACTTCTAGGATCATCCTGGTGTTATTTTCTACTTTTCTCATTGTCAGCATATCATCAGCATATCATCAGCATATCATCAACATATCATCAACATATCCCTGTGAAAAGACCAACACCAACAATGTCTTAGTCTGTCTCTCAGTAATTTCTGACTTTCCAAGGCTCTACGACCCGATGGTTCCTACTGAAGATGTACATCTTAAAAGGACTCATTCAGCATTTGCTGGAGTCAAGATGTGGTTAGCCTAGCTTAATATAAAGACTGGGAACAGGGGGAACAGCTGCAGTAGGTTGGCTACGTCCAACGGTCAAAGAACTACACACCAACACCTCTAAAGTTCACCAATTAACACGCAGTTTGTGCTCTCAGGGTGAGTTACATGTCGGAGCTATTTCAGGACAAAGTGCCGAGCACTTCTGCACAATGTCTCTGGTTATCTGGCAACTCTGAGATGTAACTGAGGCCTGTTGGCCAATAAATGTGAAATATTATCAAGACGCCAAAATAAACTACAATGGCACTGAGCAATCAGACGTGTCAGGCTCCGATACACACACACCGTACTAACTATACTTGTTAGTGCATGTGGTTTATCTGTGGTGTGTGTACTGAGCGGTAAAGTAGGGTTTGTGGTTGTATGACCATCAGCATCTTTTTGCTGCAGTCAGGGCAGAATGAGTCAGATTTAATGTTACATAAATGACAGGAAGCCTGGCTGAGAAAAACAGGGAGGCATCACCTTCCAAACCTCCCTCCCACCGCCAAGAAAACTGCCGTCTGTTCACTTTGACTCTGAGATCTGGACAAAAGTAGACATCAGGAAATCCCCCCTCATCCCCCCACCCCACCCCCACCCCATCCCAGCTGACTTCAAAGGTCCCTGTTTGCTAAGCATCATGGGAGTTTAACTTTACAAAGGGACAAGGGAGATGGAGGGATAGGAGACAGGTTTTCTGCTGAGGGCTGAGGAGGGAAATTTGGCAAGTTCTGTTGAATGTCTGGACAAAGACACAGCAGGGGTGTGTGTGTGTGTGTGTGTGTGTGTGTGTGTGTGTGTGTGTGTGTGTGTGTGTGTGTGTGTGTGTGTCCTGTATATGTGTCTGTGTGTGGACAGGTGAACTAACTACCTGAGTCAACAGCTAACTCATGAATACATTCAGAGTCTGGGAACAGAGCGCGGCCACCGTGACGAATGCCAGCCTTGGACACACACACACACACACACACACACACACACACACACACACTCAAAGGTGAAGCCAAACGGACGTGAATACACACCTAATCTCGGACACACACTGACACGTGAAAAGAGGTCCACACAGAACCTGGATAATGTGAGACACACACGCAGCAGCCTTGGGCCAAAGCCCACTGACAGTTGACGTCCATAATGAGCGGTTTAAATGTATTTCTATTCATAAGCTGTTTCTATTGTGCAGCCAGAGAGGAGCTAAAGGCAGTGAGAAGCATTCAGGGCCTGTTAAATAATAAATCAAATGTAATCAGATTACTTTTCTACAAGTAAGATCCCGACCCCGGGTCCCGTTTTTTTTTTTATGGTTTTGTTCATCATTTTTGCCTGTAAGAACAATACAGCTCTCACTAATGAGCTGCAGCACTTAGGTGAACCAGAAGGGTAAAGAAACACGATCAGTCAGATGATCGGACGGGTTGAAAACAACCCACCGTACTGAGCGTGAGCACGTCTTAAAGGTTGAGTCCAAGAAAACTGCAGGAGCACAACCACAGGAAGTGTAGCAGGTCAGAGTCAGGAGGACAGTTTGGGTCCTGCAGCTACAGTTAAAGAAATACATGTGAAGCTTTAACTTGTTTTTATCTGTGTGTGTGTGTGTGTGTGTGTGTGTGTGTGTGTGTGTGCTCAGTAAAGAGCATGTGCTGTAACCGGGCTGGCATGTCCGTCATCTCAGTCACAGACACTGAAACCACATCCTGCACCTACTTATCATTCCTCCGTGTGTGTGTTTTCTATTAATACTTAATACATTACCGAAGAAGACCAGAGTGAGGAACACACACACACACACACACACACACACACACACACACACTTAACTGCTTAAATGTGGTGGTAAATTCCTTGAATGAGCCTCTGGCCGCTGTATTGGAGCTAACCTGTGTGTGCTGTGTTCCTACATGCTCTCCTCAGGTGCTTTGGCTCTGCGGCTGCCATAGTGACAGCAGACATTTCATTCATTCATCGTTAAAGTGAAGCGCGCCGCGTTGTTCGTCTTCACCAGGCGGGAGGAATGGCATGTTCCCTGCTAACGAGGACGTGCGCGACATACTTTGTCTCTGCAGTCACGGTAACGGAGCAGGAGAGGATGAAAACCACAGAAGAAGACAGCAGAGATTGATAAGTGCAGATGTGCAGAGCTGCACAAAAAGTGAGATGAGCACGTGTCCTCAAACGCATCACGAGAACCAGGACGAACTTCAGCAACAGCAAATAAACTTCGGTCTGTTATTTTGTTCACTTCAGCGTCACGTTGATGCTTCTGCTGAGTCGTCAACTAAACATTGAAGCAGGTAGCGTCAGTGGCGTCTGAGCTACATGAACAAATATCTGAACTGTCTCTCAGCTGGCGGTTTGATGTCGACTGGTTCACAGCAGACAAGAGAAATCAAAGCAGAGCTGCGGCGTCCATCTCCCACCACCTGTCGCTGCAGACAACACCTGCACATCTGCTAGCAGGCTCCTGAACTCAGCACGGGTCAGAGGGCGACGGCTGGAGAGGGCGGGGGCGAGCGGGGGTGGGGGGGTCACAGTCAGTTTTACAAGCTGCCATTTGAGGGCAGTGAACACACACACACACACACACACACACACACACACACCTGGCATGGATGCCAGAAAATGGAGTCACAGACAGACACAAGCTCAGGTGTTTTTTTAAATTCATTTCATTCAGGACGACACATAAAGAGTCCTGGGTGTTCATACCGTGTCCCGATGTCGCCACTGTGAGCCTCCTGCCTAACCTCTGTATTGATCGATCACGTCTGAGCGGGCACCAACACGTCGGCTATTATCTGACGACCATTTAGTTTTTTATTAGACGTTCACCTGCATTCCTTTGGGCTAAACAGTGACTTGCACATAAAAGAGGAATCCTTGGCCCAGATATTCTGAAACACTGGAAAACACTGTCAGACTCCAGCCGACGGGCTCTGATATCAGACATTCACCCCTTCTAGTGCGCTGGATC
>NC_092032.1:20611414-20643914 GCF_042242105.1 Pempheris klunzingeri | reverse complement strand
TGAGAGCTGAATGTGATGGATGATCTGTCTGCTTTATGTTTCTAATCTCTTCAAGGAGCAGTGAAACCAGCAGCTGCACCCAAAGAAGAAAAGTGAACAAACGTCACTTCTGGCTCCAAAAAAACAAGATGGCGACGGCCGCTGAGCCAAACTTGAGGCTTCAAAACGGCAGCTGCACAAACCATCACGCTGACGTCCTTCATACAGTCTGTGGGTCAGCGACCCTTTTGTTTTTTGAGTCAGTAGTAAATCCACCTCTCTGGTAAATATACTCAAGTAAAAGATGCTAAAGAGAAGCAGCAGCCTGAAATGGAAGCAGCAAAGCGTGAAGATGTTTCTGGTTAAGTTCTTCACTGCTGTGCCTCTGATTTTAGTGTTTAATTCCTTTTAGTGTTTAATTCATGTACGTTAATCCTCATTTCTCAGCCTTAGATGAGAGTTAATAAAGTGCACACACACACACAAAAACACCAGCTGACAGACAGGCGGTCGTTAGATGCTAACCTCAGGGGGAACAACAGCTGACTCACACACACACACGCACCTGAGCTTCTTTACGTCACACACAGGTGTGTGTGTGTGTGTGTGTGTGTGTGTGTGTGTGTGTGTGTGTGTGTGTGTACACTAGACTCGGGTCAGCAGACAGTCAGATCTCCCCCCTTACCTCCTCCCTGTCCTCGTCCTCCTCGGAGCCCTCGCTCTGCTCCTCCTCCCCTTCCTCCTCCTCGTCCTCCTCCTCCTCTGGGAACTCCACGTCCGACTCTCCGGGGGCGATGGGGACGCTGATGGTCAGGTTGGGGTTCGTCATGTAGCTGTCGTCCTCCGGCACCACGTACTTCTCCACGTGGCGGCCTGGGACGGGCGGTAAAGATGAATCAGTGAGCGCTCAGGGTTTCACTTGTGTTTAACTGCACACTTCAAGCATTTCAGGACACAGACAGCTGAAAACACGACTCCGTGCTCCTGAACGTGCTTCCTGCTGTTTCCACCAGCAGATCGGTGATGTTCTTCCACGCCGGGCTGAGAAAACCAGCTCTCTATGGAGCTGCTTTCTCAGTGGATTAGCGGCCACGATGTCTACACTGACGAACTGACTGTCCACATACTTTTGGCCACATGACAGTTCAGTTAGAAAAACACACGGACAGACAGAAAACACTGCTGATGCTCCAGTTTAGTTCTGCAGCGTCCAACTTGCAATCTTTACATTTCATCACTGTTTGTTTTGTTGTGGGTTTTTTTGGGTCTTGTGGAATCGGGGCCGATAAAAACAACAGTTTTTTGCTGTGTGACTGAATTCTCAGATGTCCCAGTGTCCTTGAATGACTCCAATTGTGAAACAGCCCCTGCTAGCAACAACAGCGTGATGCCACATCCAGAGGGAACGGTGTGTGTGTGTGTGTGTGTGTGTGTGTGTGTGCTACCTATGACAGCTCCGTTGGCCTCAGTGTGGATGGTACTCAGGCGTTTGAGCTTCATCATGGCTTTGGCCTCCTTTCGCTTCTGTCGGCGACGCTTCAGGTTCCCGTTGAAGAAATCCACCACCTGCATCACACAGACACAGACAGAAGAGAAGAAGCCGGTACGGCAGCAGGGAGAGGAGGTGAGTCGGCTCTGTGTCGACAGACAGACAGACAGACAGGTACCTGTCTGCGGCACCAGGCCAGACCCCTGGTGATCCTGTGGATGGCGATATGCAGGTTGTTCATCTCCCCGTCGTCGTCTGGAGCCGACAGGTTGTCGGAGCTGAAACTGCTGAGGAGCAACGCCAGGAAGAGGTTCAGCAGCTGGAGACAGACAGAGAGACAGAGAGACAGAGAGACAGACAGACAGACAGACAGACAGACAGACAGACAGACAGACAGACAGACAGACAGAGAGAGAGAGAGTCAGTGAATATGAAACAAACTTTTGAAATGTCACAAATATCCAAATTATGTGCGCTTCCATCAACTGGTTTAGAGCAAATAACCCAGACAGACAGACAGACAGACAGACAGACAGACAGACAGACAGACAGACAGACAGACAGACAGACAGACAGACAGACAGACAGACAGACCACAGGGCCGACACACACAGAGAGAGACAGACATGTTAACCTGCATGTCTTTGGACTTTGGGGGGGTCACGAACCCTCTGCCCACCTGTCTCCTCACCTTCTTCCAGATGTTTCTTCCTGCTCTCGTTTCCTCACACACACACACACACACACACACCTGTACAGCGCACACACACACACACACACACACACACACACACACACACACACACACACACACACACACACACACACACACACACACTGGCTATCTCAGCTTCCAGAGCAGGTTGATTACTCAGTGTGTGCTGAATAATGCCTGAGACTCTTGGTAACTGATCACTAAGTCGGAGTGCTGCTCTTAGAAGATTGGCTTCTGTTTAACCACAGCTGAGTGTGTGTGTGTGTGTGTGTGTGTGTGTCCTACAGTAGGTGACAGGGTCTAGGTCAGGTGGATCAGGTGGATCAGGTGGCCGCTTCCTGTGTCTGTCTTCTGATTACAGCCAGCAGACCTCAGACCTGCAGACAGGCTGCTTAGTTTCGTGCTCAAAGGCACTTCAGCAGCTCTATAAGCTGCTGTTTGGGAAGTCTTTACTTTACCTTCTTCATGTTCTTCACCTTCTTCATGTTCTTTACCTTCTTCATGTTCTTCACCTTCTTCATGTTCTTCACCTTCTTCATGTTCTTTACCTTCTTCATGTTCTTCACCTTCTTCATGTTCTTTACCTTCTTCATGTTCTTTACCTTCTTCATGTTCTTCACCTTCTTCATGTTCTTCACCTTCTTCATGTTCTTCACCTTCTTCATGTTCTTTACGTTCTTTACCTTCTTCATGTTCTTTACCTTCTTTACCTTCTTCATGTTCTTTACCTTCTTCATGTTCTTTACCTTCTTTACCTTCTTCATGTTCTTTACCTTCTTCATGTTCTTCACCTTCTTCATGTTCTTTACTTTCTTCATGTTCTTCACCTTCTTCATGTTCTTCACCTTCTTCATGTTCTTTACCTTCTTCATGTTCTTCACCTTCTTCATGTTCTTTACCTTCTTCATGTTCTTCACCTTCTTCATGTTCTTCACCTTCTTCATGTTCTTTACCTTCTTCATGTTCTTTACCTTCTTCATGTTCTTTACGTTCTTTACTTTCTTCGTGTTCTTTACCTTCTTCGTGTTCTTTACCTTCTTCATGTTCTTCACCTTCTTTATGTTCTTCACCTTCTTCATGTTCTTCACCTTCTTCATGTTCTTTACCTTCTTCATGTTCTTCACCTTCTTCATGTTCTTCACCTTCTTCATGTTCTTTACGTTCTTTACCTTCTTCATGTTCTTTACCTTCTTTACATTCTATACGTTCTTTACCTTCTTTATGTTCTATACGTTCTTTACCTTCTTCATGTTCTTTACGTTCTCTACCTTCTTCATGTTCTCTACCTTCTTTATGATCTTTACCTTCTTTATGTTCTATACGTTCTCTACCTTCTTCACGTTCTTTACCTTCTTTATGATCTTTACCTTCTTTATGTTCTATACGTTCTCTACCTTCTTCACGTTCTTTACCTTCTTTATGATCTTTACCTTCTTTATGTTCTATACGTTCTCTACCTTCTTCACGTTCTTTACCTTCTTTATGATCTCTACCTTCTTCATGTTCTTTACGTTCTCTACCTTCTTCATGTTCTCTACCTTCTTTACATTGGACACTAGCAGCACGGACTAGAAGAGAAGAGGAAGCTCCTGGTGCTGCTGCTGCTTTGGCTGAAGCTAAATCAGCCCATTAAAACATCTGCCTGCTCTCCGGTGAGTGTGTGAGCAGAAACACCCCTGCAGATCTACAGAGCACGCAAACAAACACACACACACACACACACACACACACACACACACACACACACACACACACACACACACACACACACACACACACACACACACACACACACACACACACACACACACACACACACAGATTCACACATGCAGCTGTTCAGCCACTGAATGTGTCCAAACGAGCTCAACATGTGAACGTCCATGTCGGCAGCAGAGCTTGTGTCACTAAAAGGTCCAAATGACTAACTCTTGTTGTTAGTCTGTCTCACTGTGTCTGAATCCATCACACACATATTGATGAAGAGCGAGTGACACACACACACACACACACACACACACACACACACACACACACACACACACACACACAGGTCAGAGGTTGCTTCCTGCTGTCAGATATTGACCCACTGGCCTGTTTTCATCTTACACAACCAGTAACTGGGAAGCTGGTGGAAGCTGTTACATAACAACCAACCAGCTGCAGGGTGTGTGTGTGTGTGTGTGTGTGTGTGTGTGTGTGTGTGTGTGTGTGTGTGTGTGTGTGTGTGTGTGAAAGCGAGGGAAACAGTCGTGTCATATTACATCAATGTATCAGATGGATAAGGTGGATTACTAAACTCCTCTTTGTTACTGAAAGATTTTTAGAGACGTAAAAGTAAAATCATCCTTTCACATGATTTTACTTTTATTTTTTAGAATATTTCAGAAATAAAATGTGTCTTTTAGTTGCGACAGTTTCCCAAAAGGAGGCTTGAATCTGTTTTTGGTGCACTTTGAATTAGTCCATTTCACAGAGTTGCTTCAAATCCTCGTTACGTGGAGCTGGAAACAAAAGTAAAGCTAAAGGTGCACAGGTGATTATTATGTTAATGACAATCAAGTCTCAACGTTTTCCTCTTCTATTTTAGCACACTTCAGTCCTTTACAGGAAGTGATCTGAACAAGTTCGGTCTCTTGAAATGTTTAAAATAAAACTATACTCAAAATATTTTCAAAATAAGAGTCTTAAAGTCTTTAATTTGAGTAGTTTTATAATGGTGACCTTCAATGAGTCATTTTAAGGCAAAATATGTTACAGATTTAAATCACTCATGTGCAGCAGGACAGTAACACTGGAGCAGGAGGGTGATCAATATAAACTTTAGGCAATGTGTGTGTGTGTGTGTGTGTGTGTGTGTGTGTGTGTGTGTGCTGTGTACGTACCGCACGTGACACATTAAAAGTGTGTGTGTGTGTGTAAAATTTTACTTGTGTAAATGTGTGTGTGAAAGATGAGAGGTTTATGTGTGTGTATTTGTCTCTGCATGTGTGTTTGTTTGTGTGTGTGTGTGTGTGTGTGTGTATTGATTAGAGATGGTGGTGTGTGTGTGTTTGTGCTACTGATCCATGTCAGAATGTCACATGCCCGGTTTCACCGTCCCAAAATGCCGTCGTCTGATTGGATGCGGGACCGACCTGAACACCAATAGATCAATGCTGTTGATTGGTTAACATGGCAACATGCCCCGACAGCTCGACCAATGACCTTGCTGCCTTCCAATAGCTGATAACACACCACTGACAGACAGAGGGCTACATTTAACCTGCTTACACACCAAAGTACATAAAAACTCTTTAAACCTGCATTTATTTGGATCTTCTGTCGACACAGTAGCACCATCCCAGTCCGTTAGCGCCTCTTTTTTAGCTCTGTTTTTGGTCTCCACCACCCTGCAGCTGCCAAACGCTCCACTATGTTCACCAGCTGCCCTCTGCAACTAACAGGTATATTAATTACCAATAAATCTGCTGATTATGTCCTCAATTCGATTCACCTTTCTGCCTAAAGAAGGTCAGAAATGAAGAACAACGAACCAAAAGGTGAAATGTCTTGTTTTGTCCAAATAACAGTCCGAAGACCAAAGATGTTCAGTTTACAACCAAAAGCAGCTGCTAAAGGAGCTGAACTCAAAACTCCCTCCCTCCTAATTGGCTCTGGAGAACATCATCCTCTGTTGGTGACTGTATTTACATTAACTGACGCCTGAAACAGTAGAAGGACCAACAAAGTCCACAAAGGGAGGAGGTCGGGGGGGTTAAATGGCTTAAACAAGCTGTTTGTGTCCCAAAGTCACTTAACAAGAGTTACTTTAAGTTACGCAGTTACTTTTAACGCACCAGTAACTAACTAACATATCTATCTTTAATGTCCTGATCTTTCTCTAAACCTAGCCACGTGGTTTCGGCACCTAAACTTAACCAAACCGCCTGTCGCTGATCACGTGGTCCTGCGTGTCATTTTGTCTCTGTTGTGATGTCACTGACACCAGCTGATGGTGAAACCACACACACTGTTTGGGCTGTTAATCCAAAAACAAGCTCCTAAATGAGGCCAAGAGCTGCAGAGTCGACATAAAGAGATCTAAGACGTGTGTGGAATAACTGGGACCTGCTGTTTTGAGTGGGAAACCCCTTTAAAAATGAGTTACATCTCAGCAGCAAACAGGAGGCGACAGTGTGTGTGTGTGTGTGTGTGTGTGTGTGTGTGTGTGTGTGTGTGTGTGTGTGTGTGTGTGTGTTTCCGGAGCAGCAGACCACCTGATCCCCCCCCAATTCACCTCGTTTAACTCGTTAAGTGGATCGTACCAATTAGCCCGGAGAAGTGGGCCAACCCTACACACACACACACACACACACACACACACACACACACACACACACACACACACACACACACACACACACACACTCTGTGAAACGAGAAAGGCCAAACACAGCTGAGCCTCTGGTCGACGACACGGACAGGACAGAGAGGATGTACTCAATTATTTTCTGCAGCATTCAGTTAATTTGAATTTGAGATTAATTTAGTTTATTTTCATGTAATATTATTTTTCCTCTTTATTCTTTGTGCTTTATTTCATTCTGTCGGCAGGAGACTGAAATAGATAACAGATGCTGATAGATAAAGTAGAATTATTTTCTACTTTATTGAGTTTGTGACAAACACTCACTGAAGCTTTAGGAGAACAGCAGCATAACTCCTTATTTATTATTTCAACATAAACCCTTTATGGACTTGGGATCAAGCTGTGATTTGTCATCTGGATAACGACATCTGATCACAGTCCTTTTCATCTGCATCCCAAACGAATAAGCACTCTCGTTATCTCCGATCTCATCGTGCAAATTAGGCAGAAGGAGCTGGTGGACTTCAAACCTCCAGGTGGAGATGGGCTCATGGAGTAAAAACAGCTGATGAAGAGGCTGGACGACGCACAGCGGTCACAGAGAAACAGTCGGCTCAGAATCAGACAGAAGTTCAACTCAGGTAGTCGAGGAGAGTCCAGAGAGCAGCTGCTGGCCTGGAAACAGCTCCACACACACACACACACACACACACACACACACACACACCTGAGGAGCTACAGCCCCCACAGAGCAGGGGGTGGGTGGTGATGAACGAGCGGTAACATCGGTACTCGTCCTCATCACAACAAACCCCCATGAGCAAAGCCCCCTGGGAAAACGGCTTGCAGCACAAGAGAGGAAGGGGAGAGTGACAGAGAGGAGGTTTTTATTTACCTGCACGGTTGTTGTAATATGTTACGGACACCCCCTGACCTAAAGCCCATCAGCACCTTTGGGTGAACTAGGGTATAGGGCATATTATTATCACAGTAGTCCACTGTGTATATATATATATATATATTACCCTCTTGGTTCCCCTGCGGCTGTGTGTCACATGTTTCTAAAAATAAAATGAAATAAAAAAAGAAAACCTGGAGCAAAGCTTCACTGATGGTGTCCACATACTTATGGCCACATGCCATTAACCGTTACCGGATCAATACTTTTTATTCAGCTTCTGATGCCTCTAACAGGCTGGACTCTTCTTCTCTGTGCCTGAGACCCACTGCTCCACTGGCAGCATGTGGCTTCAGCACCAGCAGGGGGCGATGATGACCACGGCGAAGGATGAACGCAGCAAAAAGTAGTGAACACGTCCGCGTAGGGAGGAGGTCTGGGTTGATCTGATCCGGTTTCACAGAGGAGATCAGGGTTTGTCTGTCTAACGTGGTAACATCATGTAACAAGCATACTTATCTTCACCCAAACCATCATAGTTTCCTAAAACCACCCACTTGGGTGCTTTATTTTGAAAGTCTGACTGGTCGTTCCATGTGTGCTGCTGCTACATTGACTGTGGAAAAGTGCTTTTGGCTCTTAGTGTTTGTTCACACCCAGAGCAAGATGTATGTTTGAGTCTGACCATGAGTTCACTCGCCTTCTTGCGCAGGTAACACGGATTTCTCGAATAATTTCGATCTGCGCAAATTTCCTCGTGACACAAAACAAGAAAGATTGACTTCCGTTTTGTTGTGAGCACAGTGTGGTGACGTGGACACGTTTCCTCTGGTGGGTCTATTAGTTTACTTAAAAACACAGCTAGTTCAGCCTAAAACATTCAGGATACATTAGCACCGTTTAATGGGAGTTAATGGCTGCCGGTTCACCTCACTGTGTGATTACAAGGTGATTTAGAAAGAAGCGTGCTTCCTCTTTGGAAAAGGACCAGAAGGACTGGATTAAAACAAGCTTCTTGTGATGTTAAGTTAAGACTGAAATACTTTGATCTTCACTCATCCAGGTTTTATTCCTCACTTTTTCCTTTTCAAACATCAAAATGCTGTATTTCGTTTTTTAAATGTTCTTAGTGCCTTATGAAAAGCAGTTTTAGTTTTTGTCTATGATAAAGGTGATTAATATCACTGAGCTGATGCACTAACATCACAAACGTGAAAATATAAGTCTCTCTACATAGATAAATATATAGAGAGAAATAGATATATACACACAGTATTAGTAATTGTAAAACTAAATGTTTCCAATGAAACAATTAATATCATAGAATAATTATGATTTATACAATAACATATCTACACTGCCCTGAAAAATAAGAATAAAAAAACAGTATATTCAGTTTGACAGATTTAATATTTACATGTTTACACCTTTTACTCCACTTCCTCTGTACCTGTGGGGGTTTTCCTGCTTAAAAGACTTGTGTTTCCATCCAGATGTTTCTTCCCATTAGGAAAAACCCATCCTCCATTTATCAAACCCAGAATTTATGCAATTAATCAAGTTTGACTATTCAAACTGCTGATTTGTGGTTTGGGAACAGCTTTGGACTCTCTGATAAAAAATAAAGTCACGATGATTAAAGTTAGTTAGATACATCTAATGAGAGAAAAAGATAAAATGAAGAAGAGCAGAAAAAGAAGAGAAGGAAGGAGGGGAACAGGAGGAGAGCGGGAGTGTCGTGGCAGGTGTGCTGCAGTTTAAGTGCTGGCTCAGGGAAACACATTCAGCCGCTCGTTTGTCATGAAGAGAAACAGCAAACTAAACATGAGCTCACCTGCTTCAGTCTGTGCAGCTGCACACACACACACACACACACACACACACACACACACACACACACACACACACACACACACACACACACACACACACACACACACACACACACACACACACACACACACACACACACACACACACACACACACACAGTTCAGAAACAAGGTCTGCAGGATGCAGCAGGAACTGGACTTTAAAGCAGCTTCAGAGTAAAGAACTGCACACTGAATCAGACCTTTTGTACACAAATACAGACGTAGAACCAGAGAAACTTCAGGTGGAAACGTGTGGAAACATGTGGAAACGTGTGGAAACGTGTGGAAACGTGTGGAAACGTGTGGAAACGTCGGCACCGGCAGGTTTCACAGTCTGTGAGCAGGAGACAAGCACCAGACTCCTCAGTGAAAACAGCTGATTTTAACCTCTGAGTTTTTACATGTGCGTCACCTGTCATGACACACCGTTCACATGATACACACACACACACACACTGCTGCACACACACACACACACACACACACACACACACACACACACACACACACACACACACACACACAGTGACATACCCGTGTGTGTACGTGAGATAAGAGGTAATTCCCCCTCTTTCTTTATCTGCCACTGAAAGCAGGGATGCTTATCACATTCAGCTAAATAAAACACACACACACACGTGACACACACACACAGACACACGTGACACACACACAGACACACACACACACACACACACACACAGACACACGTGACACACACACATCATTAGCAGTGCCGTGTGTGTTCGCTGTGCCCAAACCAAACTGTTTCGTGTTTTAATAAGTATAGGAAACAACTATTTACGGCCCCAGTGCCTTCTGGGTATTACTGCAGCATCACGGGGTTCACTGTCACGGCAACAAGGCCTCGCATCCTCCCTGGCGACCGTTTCCGTGACGATGGTTTGACACGTTAGAGCGGGACCTCTACCTCCTTTCTTTTCTTTCCCATCTCCCACTCTTTCTCCCCTCTATCCTCCCTCTTATATTTCCTTAGCTTTTGTCCTTCTTCCTTTTCTTCCCCTTTGCTCACACTCTTCTGCTCTACCTTCCACTTTTCCTTTTTTTCATTAAACCCACGTATTTTTCCATTTTACCTTCTTCATAACCTCCACTCCTCTCATTCCTCCCTCCTTCTGTCTACTTGCTTCCTTCCTTGCCTCCTTGCACGCTGCTTCTTGCTCTCCCTTTATTTACCTCTTTCTTTCTTCCTTCATTCTTTATTCATTCCTTACTTTCTTCTTTCTGCCCTTTCCCCTCCTCATCCATTCATCCCTCCATTCTCATTCTCGGTCCTTCCTTCCTCTTTCCCCCTCTGTCCATTATGAGGTGCGACATTTGACATCTCATAACAAAAACAGAATCATGCACACACACACACACGAATTCATGCATGCATAAATGCCTCCACACACACACACACACACACACACACACACAGGGCGAGCTGAGCTGTGCACAATGAGGCCATTTCTAAAAGGATAAATCACCTGAATTGGAAAGGTTCGGTCATCATGACACACACACACACACACACACACACACACACACACACACACACACACACACACACACACACACACACACACACACACACACACACACACACACACACACACACTCACACACACACACACACACACACCTACACACACACACGTGTTTAGGAATACTCATTCAGTCAGGTCAGCATATCCCTCTGCAGGGGGAGATACAATTCCTGCCACTGACAAGAGAAGAATAAGAGGCTGTTGACTGTGAAGTGTGTGTGTGTGTGTGTGTGTGTGTGTGTGTGTGTGTGTGCGTGTAAGCTGTCTGGCCTATCAAGCTCGTTATTAAATATCCATGAGACCATTAAGCTAAATAGATGAATGAGATGCTATTATTGCTGCGTGCGTCTGCACACACACACACACACACACACACACACACACACACACACACACACACACACACACACACACACACACACACACACACACACACACACACACACACACACACACACACACACACACACACACACACACACACACACACAGACTGGTGAATATGAGACTTTTTCATAATAAGTAAAACAGGATAGAGGAGGAGGGGAGAGGAGAAAGAGGAATATTCTAGAAGTGTATTCCACCCCTCGTGTTGATTTAAATTATTTCTTCCTTCTTGTCTCGTGTGAAGGATTCAAGCCTCTGGCGGCCACCAGATGTTGAACCTTCCTTCATATAGAGCTGTTACATTTGGATAAACACCAGGATCCCGACATGAAATCTCTTTTTCTTTATGTTCCAAAATGAAAAGTTAACTTCAGTATACCTAGATTCAAACAGGGCTTTTGGAAACCTGAGCCCCCTTTTTTTTTTTTTTTTAATGACCGGTAGGTACAAAAAGTTTTGGAATTGGACCAATAGCTGTGGCTGCATCCTAATCCTTTGGGACAGCTGCACCTGATCACAGTAGGTCCACTAAAAGAGCTTGTTTGATCCACTGACAGGCTCAGAGTGTTATTCTAAGTGTGTGACAGCATCATGGAAAGGATCCCTACAGAGAGAGACCTGGAAGATCCTTTTGGTTTAACCACAAACAGCACACACACCAGACTACATTCACTAAAACAGGGATTTTAGCTTGCACACAAACAAATGAACTGATGGCGACAGCAGCAACGCCGTGACTACATCGTAAAATTGCTATTTTAGTGAATGGAGTCTGGTGGCTTTGAAGAGAACGATATGACTGCAGTTTCTGGTTAAACATAAAGGATCTTACAGGTAAGAGTTCATCTTTATGTCAGTTGTGATTGATTTGTCTCCTAAGATCCTTTTGGTTTAACCGCAAACAGCTCTCTGCACACACACCAGACTCCATTCACTAAAACAGGGATTTTAGCTCACAGGACACAGGAGTTACTGGTCTTCTGCTGCCTCCATCAGTTCATTCGTTCGGACAGCTTCAGGCAGCTGTTTACACCCGGACTGGTCGGCAGTATAAATAATGATAAATCCCACCTCAGGTCAGTGTGGGTGTGCTGGCTGAGTGCTTTAGCTGCAACTTTTTCTTTCATTATTTTAAGTTTTCAGTCACACTTTGGTTACGTTTAGACACCAAAACTACTTATTATTAAAAGATGGGTGTAACTAGCCACAGTGGCTGTTTACACTCATGTGCATATATATATCTAATGTGTTTGCATTAGTCAAATAAGAAGTGATTTACTTTTAGAGGTACACAATGGATATCGAGATTAATCCAATGAAGTGGGAAATATCCAATTAATTACTTTTTGGAGAGAAAAACACCCAAATTGACAAGCAGGGGCCAAATATCCTCCGTGTTGGGAGGCTTTACTTCAATCTTCTCTGCATCAAACCGTGAACTTCCTGTTACAAGCTGTCCAGCAGATGCTGAGATGTGATGAGCTGACACTTACTTTCCTCCTTTCTGCTTTCATTCCCTCTTTACTTCCATCCCGGCCTCACTCACTCGTTTCCTCCTCTTAACTTCATTATTATCCTGTCGCTTTCCTTCCTTTTTCCCTTCCTTCCTCCCTCACTCCCCTCCTTCCTTCCTGTTTTTAAGACATTTTAAAATGATTTTATATTCGTATTCGAGACCAATTTAGCTGTGTGTGTGTGTGTGTGTGTGTGTGTGTGTGTGTATACTGTAGGTGCATGTGTTGACCATCAGATAAGGGTACATCTCCAGTTACTGTCTGCTCTGAATCCCTCTGATTGGGTCTGTCTCTCAGACACACACACACACACACACACACACACACACACACACACACACACACACACACACACACACACACACACACACACACACACACACACACACACTGATGGATTGATTGATGTGTTTAGAGGTGCATACACGTGATGTGTTCATGCTGGTGGGGGGGTTCATTTTAAAGTAAGGCAGGTAAAATGATCTACATAGAACAGTGTGTGTGTGTGTGTGTGTGTGTGTGTGTGTGTGTGTGTGTGTGTGTGTGTGTGTGTGTGTGTGTGTGTGTGTGTGTCTGGGGGGTACAGTGTAAGATGAGATGGCTGATAGTGATCAGAAGAAAGTAAATCTTTCCTCTCCTCTTTTTCTCTGGCAAGATGAGCGCTCTCTGCATTGGTGTGTGTGTGTGTGTGTGTGTGTGTGTGTGTGTGTGTGTGTGTGTGTGTGTGTGTGTGTGTGTGTGTGTGTGTGTGTGTGTGTGTGTGTAGGTGATTACGCTTGTTCTACACGAAGAAAACACCAGAGAGTCTGTCGTGCTTCTAGTTACATGGGAGTGAGCGAGCGGTACCTGATATCAGAAGCACTCGCTCATAAGAAGAACGGATGATGAAGTGATAACAAACAAACGACATCCTGGTCCTTCAGCGGTGCTCGTGAGGTCACTGGAACATGGTGCAGGCTCAATAGTGAGTTTAGGGGGAATCTGTCCGTGGCTCTGACGCTGACGGACAGACGGACACGACATCAGCTGCAAGAGGATCACTTTTTAAAGCTGCAATAAGTGATGAGTGTTTTTGGCTACTTGCCGGCAGCAGAAACAAGTTGTGAAGGAAACACTGAAGTCCAATATGTTCTCTCTCTCTCTCTCTCTCTCTCTCTCTCTCTCTCTCTTTTAGCTCTGGGTTTGGTCTCCACCACCTCCTGGGGGAAATGTGTGGCTCTTTAGCTGCTAAATGCTCCTCTGTGTTCACCAGCTGCTCTACTCTGCTTTTCGCTGCCAAGCAGCTCGAACAACAGCAGATCTTTACAGCTCTTTCTCTGAAAAGAGCCGTGAGAGTGAAGAGTGAAGAGTTCAGACACCTTTCACACCGTTTTCATATGAACATTTCATTCGGTGTTAGCAAAATATCGATTAGAGCCTCTTTGAATGCTGAATCGTAGACGGTGTGATGTTACTATCCTTATTTTGGTCATTGCAAAAACAACATGTTTGGTGTCAGGCACTTCTTTACGGAGTGACTTACCGGGACACCAAACAAGCCATATTTTTGTAAAACAGGCCGGATGGAGCAGATTACTTGAACTACCCATCCATCCATTATCTTCCGCTTATCCGAGGTCGGGTCGCGGTGGCAACAGGTTAAGCGGGGCACTCCAGACGCCCTTCTCCCGAGCAACGCTTTCCATCCCGAGGCGTTCCCAGGCCAGAAGAGAGCTGTAATCCCTCCGGCAGGATCTGGGTCTGCTCCGGGGTCTCCTCCTGGAGAGACATGCCCGGAAAACCTCTAAGGGGACGGGCCCAGGAGGCGTCCTGACCAGATGCCCGAACCACCTCAACTGGCTCCTTTCGATCAATCAATCAATCAATCAATCTTTATTTATATAGCGCCAATTCACAACAGTGTTATCTCAAGACGCTTTACATGAAGAGCAGGTCCAGACCAAACTCTTTAATTAGAGAGATGTGGAGGAGCAGCGGCTCTACTCCGAGCTCCTGACCCTCAGAGCTCCTCACCCTCAGAGCTCCTCACCCTCAGAGAGCTCCTCGCCCTCAGAGCTCCTCACCCTCAGAGCTCCTCACCCTCAGAGCTCCTCGCCCTCAGAGCTCCTCACCCTCAGAGCTCCTCGCCCTCAGAGCTCCTCACCCTCAGAGCTCCTGACCCTCAGAGCTCCTCGCCCTCAGAGCTCCTCGCCCTCAGAGCTCCTCGCCTTCACAGCTCCTCGCCCTCAGAGCTCCTCACCCTCAGAGCTCCTCACCCTCAGAGCTCCTCGCCTTCACAGCTCCTCACCCTCAGAGCTCCTCGCCCTCAGAGCTCCTCGCCCTCAGAGCTCCTGACCCTCAGAGCTCCTCGCCCTCAGAGCTCCTCGCCCTCAGAGCTCCTCACCCTCACAGCTCCTCGCCCTCAGAGCTCCTCGCCCTCACAGCTCCTCACCCTCAGAGCTCCTCGCCTTCACAGCTCCTCACCCTCAGAGCTCCTCGCCCTCAGAGCTCCTCACCCTCACAGCTCCTCGCCCTCAGAGCTCCTCGCCCTCAGAGCTCCTCACCCTCAGAGCTCCTCGCCTTCACAGCTCCTCACCCTCAGAGCTCCTCGCCCTCAGAGCTCCTCACCCTCAGAGCTCCTCGCCTTCACAGCTCCTCACCCTCAGAGCTCCTCGCCCTCAGAGCTCCTCGCCCTCAGAGCTCCTCACCCTCACAGCTCCTCACCCTCTCTCTAAGGCTGAGCCCAGACACCCTGCATCCGTGATCTCATTCTTTCAGACATGACCCAGAGCTCATGACCACCGGTGAGGGTTGGAACGCAGATCGACGGGTAAATCAAGTCTTCACCACAACGGGCCGGACTTGAACTATATATTTCATTACTTATCACATATTGTCCATCTTATTCTGTCAAACTGTTTAATCAATGGCAGAGATGAAAAATGAGACATTTAACAAGCAGTCTTCTGGCCATGAACAGCGATCTCAACGTTAGCCCCAGTGACCGGGCTGAGGCGTTCACTCAGCCTCCAGCCCTGAGCAACATCAGACCGGGCTCGCAGCCAGTTCACCAGCTAAGAATAAACCACATTTAAATGGGACAACGTTAGAGTCAGAGGGAGGTGTATTCCTCCTTTGTTGGTGGAGGTTCATCACCTCGTCACACCTCCAGCTCCTCTACAAGGTCAACACACTCCGGTCTGGTCTGTCCGCTACGATTAAGTTGATATAAACCCTCCAACCAACTCCTTGTAAGACCGCAAACGAGGCAGCCTCCTAAAATACTGAAGCTCAGTTCATGTGTTTGGGAAAAAGAGGGAAATCAACGCACTATATTTACTGTAACACACTGTAGGTGACTCTCTTCTTCCTTCTGTGTTTGGGTGACAAACAAAAGGGGAAGCTGGCATCAAAACACACACACACACACACGTATGCACAACTGTCCTGTGAAGTACACAACACGAGTCGGGAGGCAGAGAGAGATGAAAAGAAAAAGACAAATAAAAGGGAGGATGGATGGTGGAGTGAGCGTCAGCACATGTGGAGAGTCAGATCTAAATGTTAGGAGGTTAAACAGGCGGAGGGAGAGTAGAGAGGTCAACATTTACTCTGTCTGCAGCTCTCAGCAGCTCTCACAGAAATCAGCAATTCTTTGGACAGAGTTGAAACACGGGGTCACATGTAAAATATCCTCTTTCTCCCTCTCTTCTCCATCCATCTGTCTGTCTGCCTACCTTCTACCTTCATCTCTGAGCACAATGGTAAAAGCTGCCGGAAAAGTGAACCGCTGGAAGGTTCAGCATCCAAAACGGCGAGTGTGGGGGGGATGGAAGGTCATTTACTCTCCTGCCGATACAGTTATTACAATTAATGATCTTTATTTGTCTTCATGAATAACCCAGAGGCCTACAGAGCAGATTTTAATCTCATATTTTAGTCATTTATCATCACAATCGGTGGCAGAAGAAAGATTTTGGTGAAAAATTAGTGGATGTGACTTGAGGAACATGTTTTCCAACAGTATCAGCTGCTTTTTATAAAAGAAGTCAAGGTTCCTCAATCAAATTTAAGATCCAAGCCATCATGGGAACCAGTTCTCACAGGGGTGGTCGAGATCGTGACCTCCGCACCGAGCGGGCGTCCGATTTATATTCAGTTATGCCGATGATGGTGGAGTTAATATTCCAAAATCAACACCTCTGAACAATGATGAAGAGATTTATCAGAAGGTTCCTGGATTAAACTGCCTAATAAACCGTCAGATAAATGTATATACCTATACGTAATGGCCCAACACTAAGGCACGGGGCTCCAGGTGAGGTGTCGGGGGTCAGAGGTCAACACCAGGTCCCTTTGTGTGGTGCACAGAGCAGAAGCATATAGACTCACACCTCAGGTTTTTTTGGACAGGTGCTTCGGAGAGAAAGTCCAGAAGTGAGAGAGGAAGAAGGAAAACTCCCGCAAAAACCTGTAAAAGCTGCAGGCTCACAAGAAGCAGGTAAGAGGAGGAGTTTTTCTTTTTCCTGCCTCACATTTTACAGGGTAGAAACAGAAAATTAGAACTGTTAATTAAGCTCTGAGGGCGAATGTCATCTGTGATCAGGTCTAAAGCAGCTTCTATTACCATGAAGGACCAGAACCAGAACCAGGACCAGAACTTGGAGCCACATTGGTTCGAAGGCTTCAGCTGGCGTGAACGGATGTCATTCATAAATATCACTCACCACCAGGTTCCCGATGACCATGACCAGCATGAAGACGAGGATGCAGAGGGGCTGACCCGCGACCTCCATGCAGTCCCACATGGTCTCGATCCACTCGCCGCACAGCACCCTGAAGACGATGAGGAAGGAGTGGAAGAAGTCCTTCATGTGCCAGCGAGGAAGAGCGCAGTCCTTCGAGATCTTACACACACAGTCCTGCCGGAGGGAAGGAGGAGACGGGTTGGATGGACCGAACCTACATTTACAAAACCAAGCCTGTATCTCGGTCCGAGGTCGAAGGTCGGAGGGGTCACCTGGTAGTTTTTACCGAACAGCTGCATGCCGACCACGGCGAAGATGAAGACGATGATGGCGAGGACGAGCGTCAGGTTCCCCAGAGCGCCCATGGAGTTGCCAATGATCTTGATCAGGGTGTTGAGCGTTGGCCACGAGCGAGCGAGCTTGAACACGCGAAGCTGGACGGAAGGGGAAAGACACAGGAAGAGACAGAATTTCAGAATAAAAGCATGCCTTGGAGCCAATTCTACCAAGAGGCAGTTAAGTTTTTAATGTGTTTCTTTTTCAAGATTCAAGAAAATGAATCTTATCTTGAAAATATTCAACGTGAATCATGACGTTGACATTTTCTCAGTTTAACTTTGAGTATTTCATTTATTGTTTTCACTTCCATAGATAGTGTGCAAGGAAGGAAGGAAGGGAGGAAGGGAGGAAAACATCAGAGAGAGCAGAGAAAGAGACTGAGGACAAAAGAAAGACAAAACAGAAAAGAAAAGAACGGAGCGAACACAAACATGTGTGTCTTTATTAGTGTATCTGTGTATTTGCCTCCAGCAGAACTTGACAATACCCAGAGTGACACTTGGAGAGATCGACGCAGACAGACAGAGACAGGCTTCAAGGATCTGTGTGTGTGTGTGTGTGTGTGTGTGTGTGTGTGTGTGTGTGTGTGTGTGTGTCCTCGTCTTGTTTTCCTTATTTGCCGGCGCAGAAAACTTGGCTGCAGCTGAACTTCTGCTTTAGGTGACATCACTCATCAATAGCCAATCGTGACGCCCCGCAGATTGCTGCCGTTTCATTGGCCCTCCAGCTCAGCGAGCCGTTTTCTCCATTATTGTCTGAGTCTTAAAAACACTGAAGTGTTCACCTGTTTGCCGTATTGTTGTTCCTCACTTCTAATCCTCACACTAATTTCTGGAAGACTCTTCAAGTTGATGTATGTTGAGAAATATTGAAATAATCAGAGAGACAGACCCAGTTTTTGTCCCCTTTAGTGACTTTATATTTTTTATCAGATATATGCAAAACTAGCTCATGGTGTCATTTTACAGATTTTAAAGTGGAAAACTGTTGGTAAAAAACAGGCAGATTTGTATCACAGGGGATTCTGCAGGACGACTGAAGAACAAAGTCTTGTTTAGTGGTAATGTGGTGTTTCAGGTGCGATGTGATGTGAGTTACCAGTCTGAAGGAGCGCAGCACGCTGAGCCCCTCCACGTCCGACAGGCCGAGCTCCATGAGGCTGAGGCAGACGATGATGCTGTCGAAGATGTTCCAGCCCGTCTGGAAGTAGTAGTACGGATCCAGAGCGATGATCTTCAGCACCATCTCCGCGGTGAAGATCCCCGAGAACACCTGAGACACAATCCACACGTTTAAACGCTCAAACTGCGCAACAACACACAACATCACAGCCCCCCCTTTGTCTTCGATCATGGTCAGAGAGGTAAAATAAATATGGAGGAGGGTGAAACGCTGGAGATCCCAGCAGCACCAGTACAGGGAGTTGTTTTAGGCTCCACTGAGGAGACACGCTGGACCTCAGACTGAAGCTGTAAAGTTTCAGGTGAAACAGCGAGTCTGGTCAGAAGCAGTGACGGAGGGAACTTGTAGCTCTGACACGCTCACTGTGTGTGTTTTCAATCCTACTGACCACAGAAAATATCAGCTCAAGTATCAATCACATGTTTTTTAAGGTCCAGTGTTAAAACATCCACTTTAAAAACACACAGTGACAAACAGGAGATCAGCTCTGCACCGAGGAGACTTTAAAATAGCTGTGAGACACACACACACACACACACACACACACACACACACACACACACACACACACACACACACACACAGACAACACAAAGCTAAAACGTGTACATAGAGACAGTCAGGTAAGGACACACACACACACATAGAGATACAAGAGCTAAATGAAGGGCAGAGTTAGCCAAAGGGTAGGACATTTCAGACTGGGTTATGTTCACACACACACACACACACACACACACACACACACACACACACACACACACACACACACACACACACACACACACGTGTCACCTCCTATAACTCCAGCTGAAGTTCACAAGTTCTTTAAAAGCCAACAGGAGTTCAGCGGCTGAACAAAACAAAAGGACGTTCCAGCACACTGACCTGCTATGCTCACATTAGCGCACGCTGTTAGCATGGAGCCTAGCATCATCACAGTGTGTGTGTGTGTGTGTGTGTGTGTGTGTGTGTGTGTGTAGGTGTGTGTGTGTGTGTGTTAGCTTGGAGACACTGAGTTGAAGTGACTTCACGGAGAATCATATTATTATCACAGTAAGTGTGCCGGCAAGTGCCCAAACACTTTTCATTAAGATCACAAGTGTAAACAAAAGCCCAACCAGGAGTGGCGTGAGGACAGATCCCGGGTCAGGTGGGGCTCTGATCATGTGACAGGCTGAGAGGTGCAGGACAAGGGACATGCGCTGCAGCTCTTCTCCACCTTGGGCGCCGCCATCTTGGTTTTTTGGAAGCCACAAAGACCTCCTCTGATTGGTTAATGAGCAGGTAGCCCCGCCCCCTCTTCCTGGTGTATCTTCCTCTAAATAGGACCATAATTTACTACATGAAGAAGACTGTAAACTCAACACACACACTGCACGTCAGATCATCAGCTGTCAGCCACACTTACTCCTAAAAGTAAAACTTTCTTGTCTCGTCGCTGCAGTGGAAGCAAAAATGTCTCCACATAAAAAAAACACTGCAAAACACTTCATCCAACATTTTACGTGGCTTTTGCACGATCACCAAATGTTTGATTCTGCCTGTAATCTGGGATTCAGGCTCCAGAATGAGGAAGTGAAGCTCAGCTCACAGCCGCCGATCAGCTGACCGATCAGCTGATTCCCCCTCCATGCATCCAATTGGCCGATCTCACGCAGGGCGCCTTATTTAAGCCGCTCTAGCCGCCATGCCAGCTCCTCCCTGTCATGGTCTGTCCCTCCATGGGGGGTCTTAGCTGCCACATACATCTTACTGCACAGTGATCTGATATCCCCTGGCTTGTGTTCAGCCGCCCCGACGTTCCCACATCACACCCCGTTACCTCCTCACTCTTAATTACAAGTGAACTCGTTTGCAGCTCGTCTCTGTTTCTCTGTTGTGTTGCAGCTACGCCACATCAGGAGGAGCTGTTGTTGGAGGTGGAGTGGATTTCGGCGGCCGAAGGTCCTGACTGATTAATGTGAGCAACACTTTTCTCAGCTGTTTGCTCCTGTGGTTTGATCCTTTAAGCCTCCCTCTCTGCAGACCTCAGCCTGTGCAGGGCTCGCCTCGCTCCACGTTACATCGTGTGTGTGTGTGTGTGTGTGTGTGTGTGTGTGAGAGAGTGTGTGTGTGTGTCCTTGCAGCAGCAGCCCCTCTCTCTGCTTGTTGTTTCAGACGGAGGGGATCCTCGATGTGACACCGGCTGCGTGACACACGTGTTTTTTGTGTGTGTGTGTGTGTGTGTGTGTGTGTAGGTCTCCCAGAAAAGTGAGGTTTCTCAGGTTTAATGGTGTGACTGAGTCTGTTGATCATACAATCAGGCTCTTTCTGGGGTTACCTCTCTTTTACACACACACACACACACACACACACACACACACACTCCTCTTATATGGGCTCGTTAACTCCGTAGAGTGTTGATTAGCTCCTCAACAATCACGCTGTTATTATTACTGGCATCAGGAGAGCCTCTCTCTCGCTCTCTCACACGTGTAAGTGAGGGATGTATCGATGAAGGAGGCTCTCTCGGGACAAAGAGGCCGAGGAAGACTCTGAGCTGAAGAGGGAAATGTAAAATAAAACGGCCTGTGAGAGATTCAGAGTGTGACTTTAACCAAATGAGAAGAAGAAGTAGTGCTGCGGGTTCATATTGGAGGCACCGGCATTAGCAGTGTGGTGTTAATGATCAGTGTGTGTGTGTGTGTGTGTGTGTGTGTGTGCTGACGTCAGGCGGAGTGACGTTAATGAAGTTAAACAGAGTTCAGTTGTCAAACATCAGCCGCAGCCTCTACAGTTTATAGATCAGAACACATGAATGCAGCATCCATCTTTTCCAATTATCATGTCAAAGTTATTCTTTTTTTTCTATCGCAGGAAAATACACGATGAAAATAATATTAATAATTAATTTCGATGTTGAAACATTTTCTCTAAAATGCATCTTGTTGTTGCTAGGCGACGCATACGTCCCCCGTCAGTCACCTGCGTTGCCAGCGACCTGAACACGGCAACTAGAAGTAGCTCCGAGCGTTCGATAACAAATCTAGAAAGAAATAAAGAAACGCTTTGTCACATCAAACTGTTCGTGTGGGTCAGAAACAACAGCCACCGGGCGGCGCTGCCCCACAGCTCCGGTCTCGGACGGTGAGCTTCTCCAAAAGCCCCCAAAATGTTTCAAACCCACAAAAGCAGGCAGAATGATCAGCAGCTCATTTCAGACGGCTGGGAGCCGTTGGAGTGTTTTTAAGAGGCCAGTGATGCGTGTCGGAGATCCAGACAGGTGAGATTCAAGTTCAGACAGTCTGTGCAACACTGAGGACAAGTGTGTGTGTGTGTGTGTGTGTGTGTGTGTGTGTGTGTGTGTGTGCTGGCTCATAAACTGGGGATGTCGACATCAGCACTCACTAATAACAGTAACATCAGCAGAGAGAGGATGACACGGACTCTGTGTGTGTGTGTGAGAGAGAGAGACATGTGATTATTTTTGTCACAACCAGGCAGATAATGAGTAAGCAGCAGGACACACACACACACACACACACACACACACACACACAGAATGACTGGTCAGAGCAGCTGCACACATACAGACTGATAATGAATCGCTTATTTAAGTTTAGATTTCACCTGTTTTAGATTTGTTTTCCCAGAATCTTAGTTAATTTTACTGAAAATATAACAAACACTTTATTCAGGAATATTTATTTGCCAAAATTAATCATTCTTTTCTCAGGCACGTCCCAAAATAAGCCCCAAAAACGCATCGTAAGGCCCCAAGTTTCAGTATTCTCCAGCCCTGCCCCAGTGCCCCTGAGCAAGGACGGCACAGTGCTGACCAAATTAGATAACAGTTACAGCAGAGGACTCTGTGTGTGTGTGTGTGTGTGTGTGTGTGGAGATGCCCAGCAACAACCTCACACTGAGCAGTGTGCCAGATCACACAGGGAGCACCTTTATCAAGAGTCACACACACACACACACACACACACACACACACACACACACACACACACACACACACACACACACACACACACACACACACACACACACACACACACACACACACACACACACACACACACACACACTTATCCTCTACTGTCCTCTCTGTGTCTCGCTCTCTACAAAGAAACTTCATTACTGCAGACTTTAAGGCTCATTTTTCATTCACATACAAACAAGTCTGAGAGGAGAATTGGAGGCGCTAAACGTTTCTTATCGGAGCTTTAAAGTCATTCACAAAAACTCCACAAGGTCCTCGATTGTCCTCCAGAGGAAACGGAGGACTTGGATGGAGGAGTGAGGGATGTGGCGGCTGGAGACCAGCAGTGGAAGGAGGAGGAGGTCCTCAGGCTCAGATGGTCCAGAGGACTCCTGGATCAGACGGTGTGAAGCATCAGGAGGCCAGAGGGACACCAGCCGATCGCAGAGACAGACAACCACTCACACCGACAGGCAATTTAGAGTCACTAATTAACCCGCATGTCTTTGTGGGACTTCTCACGGAAAGACCCCAGGTTCAATCCTGGACTCTGGCTGTGCTGTGAGCTGCTAACAGTGCTAACCACACAACCACTACTACCACAACCAGGCAGCAAAACAAGTTTCTGTCAAAGCGTGTGTCCAACCATCAGAGACATGAGGGGCTCAAAACACTCCAGCGAGGTTGTGCACTTAATGCACGGAGCGGCTCTGTGGATAACGGCATCCACTAAATGGTACGTGTCCGTTACATCTGTAGATGCATGGAAATATTGATATGTGAAACCCAGAGAGCAAAGCTGAAGAGCACACGGCAAATAACAACAAACAGCGAAGGCATTAGCTGACATTGATTCTGTCAGCACAGTAATGTCCTGATATGATCCCCTACACACTACCTTACATAACACACACACACACACACACACACACACACACACACAGAGCAGAGGCTCTACAGCTAAATGCTATGTAAACATCTGCGAGGATTAGAGGCTTTATCCTCTGAAGAACTTAGTAACTCCAGACTGCAATTGGATCCCGGTGACGTGACTCAGCCTTTATTGGAGACATGAACGGCCCTGGACTGAATCGGGGGAAGAAGTTTGGAGCGTTCACGGTGCAGGAGTTCATCAAACTGCAGCAGACGTGACAGCGACATTAGCGGGATGTTACACAGCCTCTGGTGCTGTTGGCCAAATCATGCTCCCTGGGGGCCTGTTTGAAGCTCCGCGGACAGTCTGACCAGGTGAACATAGAGAATAATGCTCTGAAATCAAGCCAATTATCATTTAATTACACTAATTGGCTCTCTGATTCCCCTGTTGCCACGGTTACTTTGGGCGCCTAGGGGGCCTGATTGCCGTCGAACCTACGAGGGAAAACGTGCCGGTGGAGCGACAGAAACTTCTTTCCATGAGATGCCTCGGAGCAAAGCACTCAACCCCAGACTTTATGCATCTTTGCCGCATTTGCACACATCAGAGATGAAGATTTTAAGATTTTCAGTCAGTCGGTGAGTGTCGCTTGAAAGAGTTCAGTGTGAATCAAAAGAGCCAGGTCATAGGAGATGTATGTCTGAAGGCAAAAGTGTTGAAAAGCCGGTCAGCGGAGAGAAAGGGACGGCCCCGGTCGGATGCTGAGGAAAGTGGAAAAGAACGATGGGCCGTCGGTTTCAGATAGTTACACAAGTCATTTAATGCAGCTCCCAATTCTGGTGTTGGAAATGGGGTTTCAGATGCAGTTCGACAATATTACGGGCAGTTCCTTTAAAGCAGGGGGGCCCACACTACACGCTACTTTTAAAATGACCAGGACAAAATGATCTACCTACATTAAAAATGCTACACATATATTTATTTCTATATATACTGAGTATACTTTATATGTTGGCGTACACTAATGTAACCCTTGGTATTACACATTAAAACTGACAGCAGTAATGCACACAGGTGACAAACAGTGATGCACACAATATATTATAATATATTATAATATTGTACCCAAGTGACAAGAATAACTGGAACCATTTACTCTGATGACCTGCACTGAATGGAGTCAAATATCCTTCCTGTCCTGTTCCCCATCCCAGAGTATCCCTTCTTTACTAGATATACATTGGAAGGCTAACTAGGTCACTTCGCTCGCTGGAGTTTCGCAGTAACTGGCGTGTTTGAATGCTCATGTCCCGTAGCAGAGAAGAGCTCTGAAACTGGCCGCCCTGTACGTCAATCAAGTCGCAAACCCCAGAGGGAGGATACAAGCATTCATTCATTTTCTAAAGTCCTAATTAGGGATGATAGGTTTTTTTTTATGTCACGGGATCTACCCGCACTACCTTCGCGATCGACCGGTAGATCGGCGTATTGGGCACGCCTGCTTTAAAGCATAGCGAGGCCTTAATCCAGGCAGTAAGACGGCTATAAATGAGGTCGTAGCTACGTCTGAATACGGGAGCACTTTACCCTAAAAAAGGTGGTGCCGTCAGTCTTTTTCCAAACCTGGATGCAGAGGTAATGTCTTATTTATCTGAGGATGAGGAGCGGTCAGTTTTTTGTGGCAGCTCATGAGGATCTGCGGACTCGTACATTGTTCTAAACTTCCATTTCAAAATAAAAGTCAGGCAGGTTGTTCCGTACCTTTTGCCCAATGTGTGCTGTGACAGGCCCTCGTTTACCGTAACCCTGCAGAGGATACGCAGCTCTAGATAATTAATGATCGGATATCGAGACGTGCAACAAGTGTTTTTATCATTCACATATATTCTGTAGATAGTGATGATTGTTATTCTACTTTGTTGTTTTTATATATTTCTATATTTCTCTTGTGTTTAACTGTATCAGAGCAACTGTTTTTATGACGTGGATTTTGTTTCCTTTAAGTAACGGATCATTTATACACAGCAACTGGAAACGAGACACCATAAGATTACTACAAGTGCACGTCTTGATCCAGGCAGCGCCCCCCCCCCCCAGCGGCCTGCCCGCCTTCAGGCCCCGTCCCTGTGATTGAACACCTCTGCTGGAGGCCGACCCGAAGCCACTGTTTCTACTTATAAACTTTATTACCATTCTCTGCCCCACACAGGTGCCTGAAGCCTGAGCTGAGGAAACCTGACATGGCTGGACAGGTACAAGTGTGTGTGTGTAGGTGTGATCAACATGGTGATTTTGGCCGTGAGCCTTTCACACCTCAGGTGAACCAATTACCATATTGCATCAACCTATCAGCTCCTGTCAGATCGTCAGAACACCTGCAGGGTCAAACAATGGAGTTCGTCACGGTGGTTTAAAGCTATCCGACCCGTTTCTGTCAGCTCGAATACTGAAACTCACCTCGCTTTTCCACTGAGCGACAAAAAACACACACACTTACCTAGAAAAGCAAAGAAATCAGCGTCTATTTTTCCTCTCAGGATCCTGAGGTTCTTAAATCGTACAAAAGGGTTTGAGGCGCTTCGAAAGGTCTAAGGGTTGTTTCCCAAACAGTCTTGTTCTTTGTCACTTTCACAAAATCTAACAGCCTCCTCGACTCGCCTGAAGTTTGTTTATTGCACATCACATCCTGTGTGGAGATTCATGCTCTGTACTCTGCTCCTCCAAGAAACGTTAGTAGGATGTTCGGAGGAAAAGATTCATCAGAACAACAAATCTCTCAAACTAATAAACCTCAGCAAACCAGCACATCTTCATCAAACCCCACTTTCACTGTGGCATGTTTCAAGAGACCTGCTCTGTATAGAAAGTGTTATATAAGTAAGGATCGATTGATCTGATGTTTCACTAACTTTTGTGATAAACACGTTCATTTTGGTAAAGTAAGAGATTTGTTTTGGTTTAAATCTAAAGCCATGAAAAGATCCGTCTGGATCCACTTTGTTTTGAACTTATCTCATTCTAACCATCATCCTTTAATCCATCCATCATTCACCAATCAATCCATAGATCCATCCACCCATCCTTGTATCTATCATCCATCCAGGTACCCATCATCCGTCCATCATCAATAGATGATCAGCAATGATCCATCCATCTATCCATCAGCCAACCATCCACGTATCCATCCATCCACCCCCCCCCACCCATCCCTCTCTCCTACCAGGTTTCCGATGCTCAGCATGCCGTTGAACTCGTCCGTCATGGGGTAATGCTCCATGGCCATGAAGAGCGTGTTGAGGACGATGCAGATGGTGATGGCGAGGTCCAGGAAGGGGTCCATCACCATGATCTTCACCAGCTGCTTCACCCTCAGCCAGCTGGGAGAGCACTCCCACACCAGGTAACGGTGGGCAAAGACGTACCAGCACGGGTGACACTTCTTATGGGCCTCCTCCAGCTCTGTTTAACCCGAGACAAAACCAAACGCATTACTCTGACGTTACCAGGAAACGTTTCACACAGATACTAGATAACAGTAAGATTTGGATCTGCAAACATCGGTACTTAGGTAGTCACGAAAAGTCTAGAGGAACTAAAATTAAATGACTAAACAAGCTCTGGGGCTGCCTGAGGGTGTTCGTGGGGCTTTTAAGTGCAGGTATTTTATCATAAATCATACGTTTTAAACAAACTATGTGAAAGACATTATGTAAAGTTGCACCAGCTGAGTCTTTAGTCTTGAAAAGTGGAACCACAATTATTTCTGTGACACGACTGAGCTCATTTCTAATGTCCGAGCTGAGGTATCATCTGTTTGCCTGCTGTACGGCACCGACAAACACACCTCCTGCTCGAGCAACGTGATTGGCTGTTGTGGGACCGATTCAAAGTACATTTGGTTCTCCATAAAAAAAACAACAAAACACAACCACAGAACTTGGTAATAAACCATGAAAAACATCGCTGTGACCCTGGAAAAACAAGGTGAGGCATGAAGACCATGAGCGGTTCTGCTGCCTCCTTCCCAAGAACACAATTATCACATTAGGCTATTAAATATACAGCAAATAATGGAAAGAAGATGACGACATGAAAGAGGAAAGGAAAGGACAGGAAAGGAAAGGAAAGAAGAGGAGAGGAGAGGACAGGAAAGGAAAGGAAAGGACAGGAAAGGAAAGGAGTACAGATGGATGGAGGGATGACAGCAGTGGATTTTTGTATTTTGCTGTATAATGATCTGTTCTCTAAGAGCAGCGACTGCCGAGGGGAGAGAGTGACTCAGCAGAACACACACACACACACACACACACACACACACACACACACACACACATCCACACACACACACACACACTTACAGCACACATGAATGCAGATTTGGACAGATATGAACCCAAAAATCAAATACATGAATATCATCAAACACAGAGTCACACAAAGGAATTTGGAATGATCCCATAGTTAATGAGGATAACACACACACACACACACACACACACACACACACACACACACACACACAGACACACACACACACACACACACACACACACACACAGACACACACACACACACACACAGTCCTACTCTCTCTTTCTTTCACTCTGTCTCTGTGTGTTTCTCCCTTTCTGACTCTTTCGCACAAACAAAGCCAGGGTTCCCCTGGGGTTGGCTGGGGCAGCAACACACACACACACACACACACACACACACACACACACACACACACACACACACACGGTTACTCAGACATGGTTACACAATCCTGTATCGACATACAGTTGTACACACACACACACACACACACACACACAGAAACAGAACAGAAACACACAAAAGCGTTAACAAATTCACTTGGATGCAAAACTCAGATAAATACATGATTACACAATCACACACACACACATACAAAAAAAGCAAACACACACACACACTTACTCACGGGTGAAGCACACACACACACACACACACACACACACACACACGTCAGTGGAGGTCACGGCCCCACACTGACACCCTTACAAACAGGTTATAGGATGTTCAGATTAGGGCCGAAGCCCCGGTGGGGGAAGCGTCCATATTAAAGGACACCACTGAACAGACGCTGTGTGATTTCCTTCGATCTTCCTGCTAAAACTTTAAACGTGTTGCTGCTCACCTTCCATGGCGTCAGTGAGGTAGCTGGCAGCGCTCAGCGCCCTCCCCCTCCGCTCCGAGTCCTGTGTGGACGAAGGACGAGGCAGCAGCATCGTGCTGAGCTCCGTGGTGGACGTGGGCACCTGAGAGAGCGAGAGAGGGATTCTCCATCATCACCTTTACCCCAAACTACCCCCCCGTCACTGTTTCCATGAGGACGAACGAGGTGGGAAAAGACGCCAACACACACATTCACGGCTCATTCATGAGTGTGAGCTGTCATCTGCTTATCTGTTACCGTGGCGATAGCATCACACACACACAGATTCATGTAAGGTCAAATGGGTCATACATAGTGCTGTGATTTCTTTATGTGTGTGTGTGTGTTCTTATCACCAGGGCAACAGATAAGCAGGTGATGACTGATGTTCAATGAATCCGAGAAATCAGTGTGTGTGTGTGTGTGTGTGTGTGTGTGTGTGTGTGTGTGTGTGTGTGTGTGTTTCAGGTTTCAGGTGAGCTGTCTGAGGGTTGAACTCGACTCGGCTCTAAAAACCGGACCTCAGTTGTTGCCTGTGAACGTCTCAGGATCCCCCAGCAGGAGCAGGAGGAACAAACTGGGGGACCAGGACAAGAGAGACTATGGACGGGATGGACACATGTCACCTGGCCAGGTCTCAGTATCTGTCACTCTACTACAGCAGAGTCAGCTGACTTTATATCATAACTGTGATGTGTATATCTGTCAAAGGAATATTTAAGCTATTGACAAACTGACAATCTCACCTCAGGGTCCATTTAGTGTCTTTTCTGGGCTTTTGGTTTATTATCACATGATCTTCATCAGTTTGTCCAGGTGGTTTTTTTTCCAGTTGTTTAATACCCACCTGGTCCAGAACCACTGAGCAAACCAGGCCTCCATCTGCTGATGAAGATCATGTGACGTGAACGAAAGCTCCAGAAAAAAATCCAAGGTCAAGAGAGCACCTTGGACCTCGATAACATGCCGAGTGTTTCTTTTTGTGGCTGCACAGTTAGTTTAAACAGTCTGGACTCTCTGTCTTCACTGCATTTTAAATAAAGTTCTGTAGGTTTGAACAGCACTCAGCCGCTCAGCATAAATGCATAAAGATGAATGCAGCGGGGCCGGGGGTGTGTGTGTGTGTGTGTGTGTGTGTGTGTGTGTGTGTGTGTGTGTGTGTGTGTGTGTGTGTGTGTGGGGGGGGGGTTTAGGACCTCTCAGCTCTCTCAGACATGAACCTGGATGAACCTAATTTGCTCAGGTGTGATTACATAACACTTCCTGGCAACCGTTCCTCCAATGAGACGTGACGCACGGGCCTTAAGGTCGCCGCCCACGACAACTCCTACATCCTGTCTGTGTGCCAGGCAGGGAAGCACCGGGGAGACACACACACACACACACACACACACACACACACACACACACATATATATACTAGGAAACACACACCAACAGCAGCCAGCCGTGCTGTAATTTAGCTTCCGCTAGCTGCTGTGGGTTGCCATGGTGACATTCCTGTGGCAACTAAGCGTGCTCTCCCTCCTCCTCCTCCTCCTCCTCCTCCTCCTCCTCCCACTCGTCTCTCCATCAGTCTGAGCAGCAGGACGACAGGTCCGCGCTCTTCATGGACACAAGGAAGCAGAAACGCGAGGAAAACGGCAAAGTGAACTCTGCTCTGAACATTTTAGTGCCTCTAGTGACTTTTCCAAACTGGGCGGTTAGAACTACTGCTGCCTACGTAGGCGACCTCTAGTGGCCATTATGACGGTGAGCGTCAGGCTGGAGGGGACGCTCAAACACACGACACATAAGTTACGTCAGGTGTGTTTTGCACCCAATGCAAACCATACCGCACCAAACCTAACCGTTATGTCTCATCCCGTCAGTTATCCGCCTGCTTTCGGCTCCTCCCACAGCCGTCCTGCAGGGACCTGTTCTGTCGCTGCAGGAGAACGTGCTGGACATCTAATCGATTCAAATTTCAGATCTCCAATAACTTTAATCTGAACCGGTAACAGGTGCTACCAACAACAACTAAGAGTTCTACTACTGAACTACTTCTGCTCCTACTTTTCCTTCCTCTTCTTCTTCTTCTTCTTACATAACAGTGGCGGTATCAGGGTAGGCTGTCAGCAGGTGGAGGTGACTGAACACCTCCAGGCGTGGAGCTGCTGTGTTTGCCCTGCTGATGCTCTAACCTACTGCCTGATGGGGAAAAGACAACTGTAAACAAGCATTAAAATAAATGTAATCCCTCGTGGCACCGAGCTGTCTGGATGTCAGCTGCCGGCTTCTTTCTACGGTTCTTCTGTGAGTTTGAAGGTAAAACTCAAACAGCACTGTGTGTCTGAAAGCTGCAGTTTTACATGACACTGACGGAGCCACACTGAAAATCATTTCACCCAAAGGTCATGGTGCTGTCTCTATTTATCTATTTATTATTAGGATTTAACCCTTTCATGCATGAGTTATGATTCTTACCTCAGTCAGTGTTTTTATTCTTCTTTATTCATGAAAAACAAGGTTTCAACTTTTTTCTTTTTCAACCCAAATTTTGTTGAAATCTAGCTCCTGAAGCATGATGTACACTTCAGTGGACATGTGATCAATCATAACTTCCTCCCAATATAAAATCAATACTTGGAAAATGTAGCAATTGCATGACTCCTTAGATGTTACCTGATGTCTCCATATGTTTCTTATCTGCACAGGTCTCTTTTTCTAGAAGAACAAAAGAGCACCTTGGTGTTTCTGGCTGTCTGTCGGCCATCTTGGCTTCACTCTGAGTGGATGAGGTGATGCAGCAGCTTCACTGTAGCGGCTGATGTGCAACTACGCCATCAAAACTCATGCATATAGAAGAAGAACAGCTTCTGAAGAGCTGCACGCTGCAGTGACCTCTGTGCATGAAAGGGTTAAAGGACGTCAGAAAGCATGAAAGTTCTATTTTCAGCCGTTAAAAACAAAACAACCAGGGTCAGATTGATCAACCAGGAGTTTCCTGTCGGCATCATTTTGATCTAACTGCTACGGCTCAATAAAAGAATGTGTTTAAACCCACTTCATGTTCATCTTTGACTCCACTCATTGACCATCCTCCAAGTGCTTTGTATAACAGGTGACCAGAGAATTGGCTCGGGGAGGACGAGGACAGAGACGGCAGGTTCGGCCGGGGGTCACGCTGTCTGTTCCTAGAATTGGCTGAGCGTCTTCCCAGGCTTCCACGGCGCCTGTTAGACAACTGATCTTTTTGTAATAAACCTGTTTTTATGCACTAAGTCGTTGTCAGCGGACGTTTCCCTTCATCAACTGCACATCATCGGAACCAAAGGAGAGTCACCACAGTATCATTTCCACATCTGAGGAGCTGCATGGGTTTGCTCTCCGCCGTCTGCGCAGCTGAGGATGCTCATATGCAGACGTGTTTTCAGCTGCCAACAACAACAACAGTGTGTTACAGCGTGAGTGTGTGTTGACGCCAAACACC